>NC_057867.1:53609642-53909642 GCF_019393635.1 Dromiciops gliroides
CGGGGCCCCGGGGGAGTCATCGAATTTAACCCTCTCCTACCAGAAAAGGAAACTGAGGTCCAGGGATGGGGAGTCCCTAGAGCTGATGGGGACCCCATAGGCCAGCTAGTCCAAGCGTCTCACTTTACAAAGAAAGAAACCAAAGTTCGTGGGGGGGGGGCGCTTTAGAACCCTAGAACTTTTTTCGGTTTTCACATGATTACAATAATAAATACCTCTGTAAGGTTTGCAAAGCATTTGCCACATATTACCTTGTTTGGAGCTTATGACAACTCTTTGAAATAGGTGCTATTTTCATATAAAGAAACTGAGAGCCAAACCCCTTAAACAACTTCATAGGAACACTGATTTCCAGTTGAATGAAACCTCAAAGTCCAAGTCCTTCTTTTACAGAGCAGGAAACAGAATCATGGAACGGAAGGGACTTAAGACCAGAGCATCACCAACACCTTAGAAAGCATCTAACCTAACCTTCCTTCCACCACCCTCGTTTCCCAAGTCAATATTGAGCTGTTTCTGTTACTAAAAATGAGATTTTGGGGGGCTTATTTTGAGGAGGGGTCACTAGCATTGCATTTATTCTTTATATTTCATTTCATGGGTAGTAATTCCCCTCAAGTTCATTGATGGTGGCCAAACTGCTAGTGATAGGCCCCTCTTTCTCTCCCTAACTAGGCTGGCTAGAGGATCCCCTGATCTAAGATCTGGAGTGGGAAGGGACCACAGAAGCCATCTAGTCCAACCCCTTAATTTTCAGCGGAGGGAACATGCCCAGGGAGTGTGACATGCCCAACGGCACACATGAGATCATAGAGCTAGAACTGCAAGGATTCGGAGAGTATTTGCTCTAAGCCCTTCATTTTGAACACCAGCAAAACGAAGTCAAGGAAAGTGAACAAATCACACGGGCCAAGGTCACACAGGAAGCTTGCCATTGCACCACTTTCTTTAGAAAGCATTTTATTAAACAACAAATATATTTGCCAGAGAATATCTTAAGTGCTAGAGATACAAAGACAAAAATCAAAATTGTTCCTGTCCTCAAGCCATTGCAATCAATTTAAAAGTCTTTCCAATTTGGGGGCAGCTAGGTGGCGCAGTGGCTAAAGCACTGGTCCTGGATTCAGGAGTTCCTGAGTTCAAATCCAGTCTCAGACACTTGACACTTACTAGCTGTGTGACCCTGGGCAAGTCACTTAACCCTCACTGCCCCACCAAAAAAAAAAAAAAAGTCTTTCCAATTTGGTAGAGCCTACTAGAGTATCTATTTACCTACAGGAGCTCTGGAGACCTCAGGGTCTTCTTCATGACATGAAATACATTTCATAGGAAAAGCAGTAAGTATAAGAGGCCATGTGGCTAAATAAAGTAATAAAATAGTAAATTAATAGTAAATCATAAATAAAAGGGCTAAAAAATAAAAATAAAGGGGCTGCCTTTGGATTCAGAAGGCCCCAGTTAAAATCCTGCCTTTTACATATACTAGATATGAGAACACAGGCTATTTATAAGCTTTCAGTGTCTCAACTACATATCTGAGACAATAAATTACAGAGGAATTGCCAGCTCAATGGAGTTTTCACATAAGAAGTCGACAAAGACACTGAATTCATAGGACTGAATATTCATATAGGTTCGTGCACTCACACACACAGTAATAATCAGACTACAATGGATTCACAGGTGGAATTTTGGTCTTTTGTTTCTACTACTAAGGATCAGAGATATAAGTTGGGAATGCTTGAGTGCTTGCCAGGGGCATGTGAGCCTGAAAGATCGAGCAGTGCAGGCACACACGCATCCCTTAGGGGCAAAAAAGGAACTTGAACTCAGGTGTCCCAAATTGCAATCCAATGCAATTTCCTACCTGCCCCTCCCTCCTTGCCTTCTGCTAATCTGGAGAGACTGAGATTGGAGCTGGCCAGCCAAAGTCTCCCAGGGAGTCTTATCTTTTATCTTAAATTTTATCTCCCCAAACAAACATGTGAAGTTGATCTCCTCAGGCTCTCTCTGAGAACTCTCATCATTTAATCAAGTCAAGGAAAACATAAATTGACTTTTCAGCAAGCACCTTTTTTTTCAATGCTATACCTTTTCAATTTTACACCAGGATCATATTTTAAAATTTTCCACTTAGAAGAACTTCACAAGATTTATACTTATATTATTCCCTATAATCACTTAGAACGGAAAAAGAAATCTTTTTAAAAGATGTTTATTGCTTTCATGCAAAATGAGAAACTGAATTCAAATGATTCACAACACAAATCTTCTGAGCTAAAAGTACATTCAGCAGTTTTAAAATTCCAAGTAATAATAAGGATGATTGGTGATTTCATGGTATTTGTACTGTTTCAAAAGAAATTAGTGGGTCAAACTACCTCTTCCTAATCTTCACTATACCTGGGCCTGAACTGTATGGAATTGCAATTTCCCAATGTCAGATGGGGAAACTTAAGCTCAACAATTAGGGACTGTTCTAGGCAATTTCCATGATGCCATTCTTCTGTACATCATTCCACCCTCCCCTTCAAGTGAATGATGACAATCACCCATATTCCATATGGGGGGGGCACAGTTTTCCTCCTTTCTCAAGCTGCTACATGACCATGGGAGTGGCTTGAAGTGGCAAAGTCCGGATTTGAACTCATGTCTTCTGAGTCCAAATCCAGCAGGCCTTCCATTGTACCATGCTGCCTGCCCTTCAACCACAGGTAATAATGATGTTGTGTATTTCCAGAGCCATTTACAATTTACAAAGTGCTTTCCTTTTTATTGTTGTTCATCCTTCGCAACCCAGTGAAAATAGGGAAATTATTATCCCCATTCTACAGAACAACTGAGGCTCAAAGAGATCAAGGGTCTTGGCCAAGGCTAAACAGACAGTAAACGTTGGTTCTGGGACTTGAAGCTGGATAATGATTTCAAGTCCAGTACTTTTCCCACTAAACTACAGCTACATCTCTCCCCATTCAAATGACTGTTAGTTCGTCAATGAATGAGGTTCTTTGGGTGCAGTCTACTCTCGAGCCTTTATTGAACATATATCATATGTTCTGAGCTAGCTGGGAGACACAAAGATATATAAGGTACAAAGGTACAGGGTCCCTATAAATGTACAGAGTAATGGGAGTGATAAGCATATCACTTACAAATTTGAATAGGATTAGCATTCAAAACAAGTTTAAGGTGATATGAGATCATCTGGAGAAGAACTGAATTGGTGACAAGGATGGGGACAGTGTTCAGGAAAGGTATCATGAAGGAGGTAGCAAATAATACGATTTTAGGCAACTCCCCTCTTAAAATAAGCACAAAAATCCTCTAAATGAGAATTCCAGAGGCAGCCCCTTCCCCAATGATCAATGAAAATATGAATTTCAATAATGGAAATATCCAGCTTGTGGCATGGGAAACAAGGTGATGGCAAATTGGAAGCTCAGCAACTCTTCTCTGTTCCTTATATCTTTGCCAGTGTTACATTCAAGGGGATTAAGCAATTAAAAATTTACTCTTTAGAAATAAGCCTTAAAGGAGGGGGTGGGAGGGGGTGGGGCAAAGACGAGAGGGAAACTTTTTGCCACATAAATAATGAAAGTGATGTTCAAAGCCCAGGACTTCTTGAAACAACTTGTGAGGTTTTCTGGGGCACCACACCAGAGCTGTTGAATTCTTTCCCAATGAAAGTCTCATCTCAAAAACCAATCGGACAATAAACAACATAAAGGGAAAGGAAAGAAATCATAGCCCAGTTGCTTTCCAAAACTTTTTACTGTCACAGAAATAAAGGCATTTGTTTACATTCTGACACAAACGCAAACGTTACAGGATTCAGCCAGGATGAGAGGGCACGAAGACCTTGCAATCCCCACTGGGGGAATGAGTGCCCATACTGATGAGTTCATATAATCATTGAAGTATGAGTACAGTGTGTCCCAAAAGTCTTAGTACAGTTTAAGCTTTAATAGCTTAAAACTACACAAAGACTTTTGGGGCGCCCTGTATGTGGATCCCAGGAGCGTCGATGTAGAGCTGGAAGGCGACTTCACAGTCCATCTAGACCAAACCCCTCATTTTACAGAGGAGGAAAAAGTGGGGCTCCGGAAGTGAAGTGAAGTGACTTGCCCAAGGTCACACACAGGATAAGAGACTCATATATACAGAGCTGGAAGGCAACCTCACAGTTCATCTAATCCAGCCCCCTCATTTTACAGAGGAGGAAACTGAGGCCCAGAAGGTGAAATGACTTGTCCGAGGTCCCACATAGAATCCTAGATCTAGGGCCGGAAGAGACCTCAGAGGACATCTAGCTCAACCCCTTCATTTGACAGAAAAGGAAACTGAGGCCTAGAGAGCTTAAGGAGCTTGACCAATGTCAGAGAGACAATATGGGTTAGAGTCAAGTACGATTCCTTTCTTTAAAGGTTCAGTCTAAGGAAGATGCCTTGGAACCAGGCACATTCCTGACTCATCTGACCCTTAGATTCTTCCCCACCAGCAGAGGCTTTAGAAAACCCAACTGAGTTACCAGGAAAAGGCTAATTTCTAGCATATGTGGGTTTTTGCTGAGGTGAAAGAGAATTGGCTGACAATTGAAGACTCCATAGGTCTCCCTGCCTCATTGATTCAGTTTAGGCAAGTGGAGGAAGATGTGAGTAAACCGTCCCACCGAGCTGCCACTTTGGCTTAGACAGATCAGCTGTGGCTCACTGACATAGAACCCACCCAACATAGAGCTTGATATAAAGTATTATTCATATATATTTAAATGTATATATATATATATACACACATATATATATCTTAGTACATACACACACGTATGTGTGTGTGTGTGTGTGTGTGTGTGTGTGTGTGTGTGTGTGTGTGTGTAATAGAAAGTAGTATTGAGCCCACCTAATCTCATTCTCCCATTTTACAAAGAGAAACCAAGGCCCAAATTAGGGAAAGGACTTTTCGAAGATCACTGAAACAGTAAACAGCAGAGGCTGGGACTTGAACCCAGAAGAGCTGGAACTCTCAGCACTCAATTCAGTTCAATTCAAGTTTAAGCTGGCCTTACGTGCCAGATGCTCAGTTACACACACACACACACACACACACACACACACACACACACACACACAGAGAAATAGTCTCTGTCTCCAGGGAGTTTAAATTCTACTAGGAGAAAAAAAAGAGTATATATAAAAGTATATATAAAGTAAATTAAAAGTATATATAAAATAATTAAGATATTTCAAGAGGGAGCAAAATGACACCTAGGGGAAGGAGAGAGTAAGGATCAAACAAAAACCCTCTTTTAGGAGACACTTGAACACTGAAAAGGGATTCTGAGATTTGCAGATGAAAAGGAAAAGTATCCCAGGCATGGGGAACAGTTTATGCAAAAGTACAGAGGTGGTAGATGGAATGTTGTATACAGGATAAAGTAAATAGGCCAAAAAAAGGAAATAGGCCATTTAAATTGAAGAACCAAGTACACAAATGGGAGTAATGTGAAAACAACTTGGAAGGACAAATTAGATACCAGTTGAGGCACTTATATTTTTTTCTTGAGACAACAGGCAGCCACTGAGACTTCTAGAGAATGGTCAAATCTGTACATTGAGAGTATCACTTTGGCAGTTATGTGCAAGATGGAATGCAGAGAGGAGAGACAGTGGGAAAAATGAAGAGGCTACTGCAACAGTCCCAATGAGAGGTGATCAGACATAAAGTAGGGTACTGGCCATGTGATCAGAGAGACACGGAGGATGCTAGATAGCCCTCCTTCCTCCATAACATTTTCTTAGAGAACTGTCTTGAGTACTAGGAGTGACTTGCCCAGGGTCACAAGACTAATGTGCATCAGAGGCAGATTACAAAGTAGGTTTAAACAATCATTAGACTTGCAAGGGAAAGAATACAGCTTTGGAATGAGAAGACAGGTATGGAATCAGACTTTGGAATGCAAAGAAGCAAAAGTCCCAGGATCCTCCAGCTTTTCTTCATGAATAATCTTCCCAAAGATGTCACATCTGGTCATTATTCACATGGCGCCCAAGACGTGGTCCGCACCTGCCAGCTAGTACATTATCAAAAAAATAAGCTACTGCCCCATGTAATTTATCCTCAAAGAGTGGGACAATTAAGTCAGCCCACATGTTCCCTCTTGGCTGTGTGTCAGCTCCCCAGCATCTTGAAATGTCATCCTTGCGGCTTCTCGGCCCAAATGGCCCACCTGTTTATGACAGCCAGAGAGAAGCAGAATGAGGTTGTGGTAAGAACACCAGATTGAGGGGAAGAGGACCTGGTCTGGACCCCAGGCCCTGTTATTGAATATCTGGGGGCCTTAAACTAATTACTTAATTTCACTGGGCTTCCTCATTTACTTGTAAAACAAAAAAAGGTGGGGGAGGAGAAATAGATAAGCTCTATGATCCTTTCTAGCTCAAAATTCTATCATCCTATAAACCTAGTGAAGAAAGGTAAATCCAGCTCCCTAACAATACAGACAGACACCTGAGCAGGCTAGACACGCACCAGCCAGGAGGCATTCTCTGGCCATGTAACAGTTTCACAGCCTGGAATCACCCACAAGCATCCCCTTTCAGGTCACCTTTGGACAAACCTGGGAGGATCTCAGTCCAAAATGATACCAATTCGGTTGTCCACTGAACAGGGCTATGCATTAGTTTGGGGGGACACTCCTCTGACACCCCTGGGCTTCTTTGTCTTGCTTTTTGAACACTACAGAGCAAAACATAGCTCACAAAAGCCCTTCCCTTTCAACTGTTTGGAGACATTCATTACACTGCGAATGAATGGCCTGAAAGTCCCTGACATTTGGGGAAGCAACTTAGAGGCTCATGTATGTAGAGCTAAAAGGGGCTTCAGAGGCTGTCATCTCCTCCCTCATCAGCTCCCCAAATTAGTAAGTCAACAAGCATTTATTAAGAGTGTTGGGCACTGTGCCAATAAGCAGCTGGGAATACAATGAAAAAGACAAAAGTTGAGTATGCCCTCAGGGAGAATACTTTCTATTGGGAGAAATGCCAGGAAGTAATTAGATTCATAAAAGATCTATACAAAATTTGAGGGAGGTAATCTCAAAGGTGAAGACACTAGCAGTTGGGGAAACTGAGAAACAGCCAATGCAGCTTAGACTCGAAGCCAGGAGATCAATGGGGACAGCCAGTACAAAGGCATTCAGTTGAGAGAACAGGTGTTATGAGCAGGAAAAGGCCAGGGGCTTGGATCCTAGGGTATGGGAAAGAGAGTAAAGTCTAAGAAGCCTATAATGAGAGAAAGGAGCCACGTTGAAAGGGCTTTAAATGTCAAACTGGGATTTTTCTTTCCTTGGTGCTGGAAGTCGGGGCCAAGTTTGTGGGCTATTCTGTACGTTTAGTGAGGAGCACAGTGCAGTAAAGTGGACCAGAGAAGATCAGGGCACTGTCAAAGCCGGATTTAAGGCCTAGCTCTACCAGTGACCTGGCTAATTAATTTGAGTAGGTCACTACCCACATCCCTTCCCCTCCCTGGGCCTTGATTCCTTCATGTGTAAAATGAGGAATTGGGGTTAGAAGATCTTCAAGACCCCTTCTACTTCTAAATGTTATGATCTCACTCTAGGCTTCACTTTCTCCAAGTGTCAAAGAAGGAGCAGGGATAAGCAGATGTCTTCTGCCACTTATAGCTTGAAATCCTAGGAGCCCTCTTGGAACCTCAGTTTCTTCATCTGTCAAATGAGAGATCTGAACTCAATGAACTGTAAGCTCCCTTCCAGCTCTACTATTTTCTAATGCAGGCACTGGGAGCCCCAAGGGCAGGACAAAGCTTAGAGGTGTGTGTGGGGGGGGGAGGGATAGCCTCATTATTTTCCTTATGTGAATTTGCATGGTAATGCTAGAATTTGTTTCCCACTTCATACTGAATAGGGGGTGAGTGAAAGGGGTACAAGGGGTACAATGACAAAAGAGGTAGCATATCCCTGTGCTGGGGGCCTTCAAGACTCAGCTCATCACCTCTACCTCCCACAAGAGGATGGTCCTGCATTCTCCATTTATTAAAGTCCCCCTCTCTGACCCTCACCCCACTGAAACTAAGGATCCATTTAAAGTAGGATGGAGCCAGAGAAGATATCAAATCTATGAACCTCATTTTATGGATGAAGAAAGGGAAGGGAAAGAGAAAGGGAAGAAGGGACTAGCTCAAAGGATCCAGGTAGTAAAGAAGAGAGCTGGGATTCAAGCTCAAGTGCCCTTCCCAGGATGCCACCTTGTCTTTTGGATCGACTTAGCTGTGCCCCAGTAGAACATAAGCTCCTTGAGAGCATGGACTGTTGGGAGTTTTCGGTTCTGTATCGCCAGCACGTAGCACAGTGTCTGTCCACCACATAGCACAGTGTCTGTCCACCACCTGCTCTTCGAATTGATTGATTTCCATAATGCTTCCAGGAGCAACAAGTCCTGCTCCCCAAAGGCCTGGGTTCATGAAGCCCTTTAAGGAGTAAGAGGGCTACCAAAAGGCTAGCGTCCCAGCAACAGCCACTCCAATGACAATCTGGCTTGCTGACTGCTCCTTGGCTGTTCCAGAGTACATTTTGTACCAGGCCCCTGCCTGCTGCTTCTGTACAAGTTCCCAGCAGGCAAAATGTGTTAGGTTAAGTCAAGCATAACCAAAGTGCCACCTAAGACAGATGTGATCTTGAAAACAACACAACGCATTGTGATCAACTCTAATTCCCAACATGCAATATGTCTGTGGTTTAGATGTTACTACATTGATGAAGCAGGACTTTTGGATGTGGCTAAATAAAGGAGAGTGGGAAGAGTATGAGATTAGCAATCAGAAGACCTGAGTTCAAATCATGGCTTTGCTCTTTATATATGTGATCTGTGTCAAATCATTTTAGGTCTCAGTTCCCTTATCTTCAAAATAAGAGGGCTGGACTCAATAGACTCTAAGGTCCCCCCTTCTTAGCTTCTAAATGCACGGGCCTTTGAGCATGCTGGTTGACAAATGAATCCCTACCATATCTGAGCAAAGCGCTAGGAGTCCGAAGACTAGGATTTTGAGTCCTACAAATCAGACACAGCTTGATCTCTAAAAGAAACTGGGGCCTAGGGGTGAGTAATCGGCTCAAGCAGAAAAAACAATAGCTTAGAAATCAGGACATCTGTTTTTGAACCCTGGCTCTGTTGGTTAGCAGGCAGTATGACTGTGGGTAAGCAAATCAGTTGGCTCCTCTGAACCTCTATTTCTTCACACAGAAAATGTGATAATATTTATATGGGCTCAAAAGGGTTTGGGTGAAGAAAGTGCTTGGTAGACTAAAAAAATACACCTCTACCAGCCTAGGGAGAGCTTGGAAAGAAGACACTGGGGCTTGAAGGGAGGAAACAAAGAATATCATCAGGAGCACTTAGACTAGGCCCTCCAGAGGCTTGCTAGGCAAAGGAATCCCCAACAGTAGTAAGGCAGAAGGGCCAGAAAACCAGCCTTGGGAGCAGGCCATAGGACAAGTCAAGCCACCTTCCAGAGCCTCAGTTTTCTAATGTGTAAAATGGGAATCCAGTGCAATTCAATTCAACAAGTATTTATCAACTGCCTGCCACCGTGACTTGCACTGTGGGGCAGACAGTCGATAAACATTTATTAAGTGCCCACTATGTACCAGGCACAATGCTAAGCACTATGGATACAACAAAAGGTAAAAGACAAACCTTGCTCTCAAGGAGCTCACAATCTGATGGGAGAGAGGACATGCAAACATTTATATCCAAACAAGTCATATACATATAAGATAAAGAAGGAAATAATCAACACTGAGAAGGGCAAGCAAACAAGGCTTCCTATACAAGGCAGGATTTCAGCTCAGACTTGAAGGAAGTCAAGAGGCCAGAACAAGGAGGGAGAACATTCCATACATGGGGAACACCCAGTGAAAACGGCTGCATCTGCAAATGGGGGAAGAGCCAGGAGGCCAGTGTCACTGGATCACAAGGTACATAAGGGGGGCATAATGATCCCATTACCTGGCTCACAGGGCCTTTGGCAACTGAGTGCTTTCCAAAGCTTAGCACAGTTTTGGGAACAAAGGCCTAGAGCTATAGGGCCCAGAATTCAAACATATGAGGTTTCAAGGGGCATTGAGGTGGGGCCAATTTTTCCCAGTCTGTGAATCCCCAATGGACTGTGGCAGGGCTATGATAGTGTTCCCAAAGTCTCAACTCTTCCCCATCCTCTGCCCAGGTAGGAATGTTCTCACTGGGAGAGGCCAGTTCTGTGGTCACTCAGTCTTTGCCTTTTTTTCCTTGAGGTACAAAGAGCATTTGGCAGCCTCTCCATTAAATACTTTGTTTCTTGGGGACAGAATGAAATAGGCCAGTGAAGTTCAGCCAATTTGTCTTGATACCTTTTATTGGCTCATTAATGATGAATTCATTTGAACATTCAGCCTCAGAACCTAATTCACAATTGCTCTTAATGTAAATGAGGCTTTGTCCCCTCTTGTCCCCTCTTCTGAACCATCATAAATCAGGGCTAGCTGCCTAGAGCACTGACAGCCCAGGCAGAAGCCAGCTTCAGAGGGAAAGGATCCAGTGCAGAAAATGATAATGATGATGGAAGAGCAGAGGGAGAGGAAGAAGGAGGGAGAAAGGGATGGAGAGAAAAAGAAGAAGAAAAGGGAAGAAGGAAGAAGAGGGAGGATAGAAGAAGAGAAAGAAAGAAGAGCAAAAGGAAGAACAGAGGAGGGAAAAGAAAGAGATAAGAAGAATGGAGACTAGAAGGAAGGAGAGAATGAGATGAGAAAAAGGGAAATGGAGGGAAAGAAGGAGAAAGAGAGAAGAAAAAGGACAGGAAAAAGAGGAAGAAAGAACATGGGGTTAGCAAGTAGAACAGTAGGAGGGAAGAACAGGAGATAGGAAGGAGGAAGAGGGAAAGAGAGGATAAAAGGAAGGAGGAAAGAAAAGAGTAGTGAGAAAAAATATGGAGAAGAGAAGGAGAAGGGAAGAAGAAAGCAGAAAGAAGAGGAGGTAACAGCTTTTAAGGAGCAGCCATCTGGTAGAATGAAAAAAAAACCATTTAGTACAGTCTGAAAATCTGGATTTGAGCCCCAACCCTGTTTATACCACCTACCTCCCAGGGCCCCTTTGAGAAAAGTGTTTTGTAAACCTTGAAAAATGCTAGAGAGGGGCAGCTAGGTGGCATGGGGGATAGAGCACCAGCCCTGGAGTCAGGAGGACCTGAGTTCAAATGTGGCCTCAGACACTTGACACTTACTAGCTGTGTGACCTTGGGCAAGTCACTTAACCCCAATTGCCTCACCAAAAAAAATGCTAGAGAAAGGCGAGTCAATCAATCAGTTAACAGGCATTTATACAAAGAAAGGCAAAAACAGTGTACCTGCCCCCAAGGAGCTCACATTCTAATTGGGGGGTGGGGGGACACACAAGGAACAACATGCAAATAACTACGTACAAGATCTACACAGTATCAATTAAAGCTAGTCTCAAAGGAAAGGGATGAGGAGTAGGGGATGGGGTAGAGAGAGAATGGGAAAGGAAGTCTTGACCCCTGATCCCCTGTTACCATTGTCTCATTACAGGATTTTTTGCCTATCAGTTCCCACCAGTAGCTAATGGCCAGTGCACTGACACAGCAAAAGCAGCCCTGAGCCCAGCCTATTTGCATAGAGGATCAGAGGGAAGGTCTACAAATAACATGCTGCTGTCCTCCCTAATACTTGTTAGCTCCTGGTAGCTAGCTGGCAGACCCCTGCTCTTTGGGAATACTTCCCTTTCAGAGATTTTGGTTAGTAGCTTCTACTGTATTTGTGGTTGGGGTGCTTCTGAAAATAACACCCTTAGAGAATGGTCAAGTTGTTCCCAAGCAGTGTTTGGGGCCATGTCCTGCTTCTTGTTTTGTGCCTTGGCCAAGCCTGACAGCCTCTCTGCCAGTCCAACTTTTGGCATCTTGTCTTGTCCTCAGGGACAAGGATGTAGGATCTTGTGTTTGACCTTTACCTCCCTAGGCCTCAGTTTCTTCTGTAAAATGAGAGGGTTGGCCTTGATGCCTTCTAGAATCCCTTTCAATTCCGCAACTATGAAAACCTCACATCACCAAAAAATATTTATCCAGCCCGTTGTTGAAATCTCTAGGGAGCCCTCCCCATCCTTGATAACCCAGGGAGAGTGGCCTGCTAGCTTTGGATCCCAGAACAATGCCATCAAAGCATCATATACCATTCCATTTTCTTCTTGAATTGGGAAAAAGACAAAGAAACAGAGCTGTTCACCTACCATTTTCCCTAAGTTTCAAATCCACTTTTGCCAAAAGTGCTCCATAAAAATCCTCTCTCCTACCAGTGAACTCACCTTCCATTAGGACAGCTAATAAAAACACAGCCCCAAGGTTGATTAAACTAATAGCATTAAGACCAACATTTGAAAACAAACCTTTTAGATTCATTTGCACTAAATGTCCTTCATTAACTGATATGCAGTTTTAATCCCGTCATTATCTTCAGCATATAATTACTCTAGTTTCAAATGACTATTTTTCAAATAAATAGACAGGGCAGGTTCTAAGCTTTCATCTTCACAATGACATTTCTATGGTATTATTTTTATGGTCTGAGAATCACACTCAGTACGTCTTAATAATACTTCCATATAGAGGGTTCAGATCCCCCTCACTGAGGGAAATGGTCTTTGTGGGTATCTGGGATCAAAATGATCCATCAGTGCCCAGCCTTGCAGTTTGGAGCCTGTCCATATTCATCTGTACTGATCTTCAGACAAGACACCCACTGACTGCTTCCAAGGTCAGACAGATGTTATGCTAATTTCATCAAGCAAATATTCATGTTTTCATACGGTTCTCTCTGTCCTAAAAGGCAGGTGATGGCTTAACTGTGCACTGTTCCCACCACATTAATCCCAGTTGGAACTGAAGATCCTGTTCTCACGTGGGTCTCTGCAATATTGTGAATATGGAATAGGGTGGCAAGGGATGAAGGGTGGCACTTCTCCCTTCTCAGGTTGCCCTGACTTGATAACAAGGCAGCTGGAGAGAGTTAGGGGACAAACACTGGCCATTTCCAGTCAGGGGAATATCTGTTAGGAATCAAAACACCTGAGTTTTGTCTCAGCTCTGCATCTTGGTAACTGTGGAACAGTGGCCAAGGGCCTTTACCTCTCTGTTTCTTCATCTGTAAAAGATGGGCACAATACAGGCCCTGCCTACCTCACTGGGATGTTTTGAGGAAGGACTGATAACTCACCCTACCCCTACCATTTTACAGATGAGGAAACTGAGGCCACCAAGGAGAAATAGTTTGGCCAAGATCACACAGGTGATAGGGCTTCAGAGTCCCGGTGTAGTCACTGGGCCCCTGGTGTGAAATTCAGGGATCTTTCCCTTGAGGCACATTGCTTCAAGTAAAATAGCAAGTTGACCTTGCTGGGGTACAAAGTAGGTTTCAGAAGGATAGGAGCTACCTCTGATAGCTTGAAGGCTTTTGAGGTATTTGGAGGAATTTAGCTCAATTGAGTTTAGGTTTTTGAGTCTGCATGCCCGACCCTGGCAGGAGTATCTTAAATCGATTCAAAGTCACTCTGGAAAGCAGTGGGAGAGAGTAAAGGCAGCCCTCAACAAAGAGTCAGGAAGACTGACATCTAAAGACACTTCTGGCCCTACCTGGCCACTTGACCTTAGACAAAGCACTTCCCCACTCTCTGGTTCTGAACATCCTCATCTCAAAAATGAGAGGGTTCGGCCTGCCTGATGTTTTTCAGTTTCCGGCTGGGTTCAGTATTCTTTGCCTTTGTCTCAGAAAAAAACATGCCAGGCCAACCGATTCTCTTTTTTTTCCTCTGAGAATGCTCCAACTGTCCTGAAGAAGGTCAACAATAACATGAAAATCCACACTGGCAATCAATGATTCTGGCTCAAATGCCACTGAAGGGAGAAGGTGCTTTGTCACTCACTGCCTGTGTGACCTTGGCCAAATCCCATCATCTCCTTGGGTGGGTGAGGAAATTAGACTACATGGGCCCTGGGGGCCTTGCCACCTCTCAAGCTATGCTGCTATGATCACATAAGCAGGTTCAACATCTTATGTTGGCAGGAAAGCGATTCATCAGCCTTAAAGCACTAAAGAAGCCTGACTTACAACAAGATCATCTTCTTAATGAAAATCAACACAGCTCACTTGGGCGGAAGACAGGTGGAGGGTGGTGGAGAATGACTCACAAATGATTAGGATTTGCAATAAAAAGAAATCAATATGGGGCAGCTAGATGGCGCAGTGGGTAGAGCACTGGCCTTGGATTCAGGAGTACCTGAGTTCAAATCTGGCCTCAAGACACTTAACACTTACTAGCTGTGTGACCCTGGGCAAGTCACTTAACCCCCATTGCCTCACTAAAAAAAAAAAAAAAAAAAGAAATCAATATGAGGAAAATAAAAAGCAAGTCTAATTCAGGGCACACCTTTGGGTTGGAAGACCTTAGTCTTCATCTGCAAATGGGGGTGGCCATACCTCTGCTTATCTCTAGTTCTCCCGAGGCCTTTATTCATTATGTGCTTTGACCTACTCACACTCTCAAAGAAATGCCCAAGGGCAACAGAAAATGCCTGTTAGGTGGCAAGAGTAAGTGATGACCAATGCAGAGCCCAGGTGGACTTCTGGGAGGATCTGGATAAGGAAGGAAGGCCTGTCAATGGATAAGGAGGCCTGTCAATGTGTATCACTGAAGAAAGCCTAACGATTACAACCCCACACATCTAGACTACTTACCTCATAGGGATGTCGAAGGAATCCATAAAGATAATAGATGAGAATCAAAGCACATTGTAAATTTTTTTTTAATTTTTTTTTTTTTGGTGAGGCAATTGGGATTAAGTGACCTGCCGAGGGTCACACAGCTAGTAAGTGTTAAGTATCCGAGGCCGAATTTGAACTCAGGTCCTCCTGACTCCAGGGCCAGTGCTCTATCCACTGTGCTACCTAGCTGCCCCTACATTATAAATTTTTTGTTTTGTTTTGTTTTTTGGGTTTTTTTTGTTGGTGAGGCAATTGGGGTTAAGTGACTTGCCCAAGGTCACACAGCTAGTAAGTGTTAAGTGACCGAGGCCGGACCTGAACTCAGGTACTCCTGAATCCAGGGCCAGTGCTCCATCCACTGTGCCATCTAGCTGCCCCCCTACATTATAAATTTTAACAGGCTATATCGATGCTGGGAAGAAGTATCAATTTGAGGATTATCAGATGTAGAGGCCACATGGCACAATACACAGAGCTGACCTCAGTGCTCAAAACACAAGAGTTCAAGTTACACCTTAGACATATGCCAGCTGTGTGACCCTTGGCTTACATGCTGTGGAGAAAGTGCTTACCTACCTTGATAGAGGTTCCCTATACCAATAAAATACCAGATCCAGCCCACATCTTGTCTTACCATCAGGTCTGCCCCCAAAGAACCACTGATGTCCCACATATATAGGCTCATAGATGTCAAGCTGGAAAAGCCCTCAGAGGCCAGCTTGTCCAACTCTCTCAGATTACAAAGGAGGAAACTGAAGCCAAAGAAGACTTCACAGGATCACAGAATTTATTTAGGTTTACCAATATCATTTAGAACTGGAAAGAACCTAAGGTGCCATCCAGACCAACCTCTTCATTTTACAGAGACCCAGGAAATTGAAGTAACTTACTCAAGATCACATGTAGACTACTATCTCTACAGCTGGAAGGGACCTCAGGGCCACCTAGTCCAACCCCCTGATTTTACAGAGGGGGAAATAGAGGCCCACAGAGGCGAACCAAGGTCACAGAGGTAGTAAGCATCAAAGGGAGGCTTGGAACCCAGGGCTTTCGAATACAGAACCAGAGCTCTTCCCATTGTGCCACTTCAGTTATAAGAAATTGGTTCATTTCTCCTTCCATCCATCATGATGATAGTATCAACCATCCTATTTTATTGCTAGTGAACACTGCATTCTATAAAGGAATTCAGTGGCTGTTTGCTTGTACCAATCTTCAAACAACAGAAAGTGTTTGTGTACAGTCACAAGACCCAGCACTAAATGGTGCATTGGGCATGCCAGTTCCTAAGCTAAGTCTACCAAGAGACCCAGACAAAGCAGGGAGAGAGTTCTGTTTGGATTGCTCCCAGGTATCATCCAGCCCTTCCTTGTAAATGCTAAAGAACCCCAAAGTTGCCCAGAAGAAACAAATTCTGCTCATGTCCTATTTTCATGTGATCAAATGGGTATGATTTCTGTGACCCTCAGCTTTTCAAGCCAGGATGGATTAGAGTTCTCCACCCAAACCCCCTAACCCCAGCCCCCTACCATGAGCTGCTTATCCTGGGGCAGGGCTTCAAAATGGGGCCACACTGTCTGTACAACAGGAGAAGGGTCCTGGCTTTCTCCCTTCCATGGAATAAATTTGGTTTCATCACTTCCGGAGTCTAAAAATATAACCACAGCAAATGATTGAGCTGGGAGAGGTCAGTGGGGAGCAGAATAATAAAGGCAAAGGCATTGTTCCTCCTGTGGGAAGCATTGAGATGCGTTGAAAACATTCACCCACATGGCTACCAGCCAAGTCTTCTCTGAGAAGAGTTATTAAATCACCTGGCCTGTCAAGTATCATGGGCACACAGTGAATCGGGCAAGGGTATAATGTGATATGGCCGATAACAGAACAGAGCAGAACTTAGAGTCTCAGACTAAGGCTGTTGGCTTTGAAGTCATCTCCTTGGGAGGGGATACAACTGATTGTAACCAGGCTTCCATATCATCCCACTTGTATATAACCCCTTTTTGAGAATTTCCTTCTAAGTCTAGAACAACAGAGAAAAACACCTGGATGAACTGTGAGGGAACTCAGAGATGATTTAGTAACGCGTGCACACACATACACACACACACTCCCACACACAAATTTTGCAGATGAAGAAACTAAGCCCTAAATTGGGGAAGGCTAGTCCAAAGTCACAAAACTGATAAATCAGAGGTTGAAGTGCTCATTTGGAGTAAAGAACAATCTGACTTGAAATCATATGTCTGACACCTACTCACTATGTAGCCATAGGCAAACTGCAGAAACTCAGGTTGCCTATAAAAGGCTGATGAATAGGTCATCTCTTTCCCACTGACCCTATACAATCTGCATGTCTCACTACCTATATTCTCCAAGTAGGACACTGTACCAGATCTCCTCCATCACAGTGACAATATCTTTGGTGAGCACACATCTCTCTGCTTTGTGTCTCCCCTGATGTTTACCAGCAGAGTGTTAATAAAGAGGGCTGTTTCTGTTATTGCATCTTTCAAGGAAATCTGAATAATCTTGATGCAAAGTTGAGAGACACTTTGTTATAAAAGAGCCTGTATGATAGTATTTTGTTCTATTGAACCAAATGTTGTAGTTGTTGTAGTTACTGTTGAATTAACAAACAAAAAACAACAACAGGATATCTTGTTCTCTCCATCATTCAGTCAATGATAAAATGGGAAAGTGATGGTCCACTAGTGAATAACACTTGTGAAAACCTGCTTGTTCCTACTAATACTCTGACCAAGGAGAGCCTCAATTTTTATAGAGATGACCTCTCCACAACAATTTTGTATCAACAGGAGAAAAGTCATAAAGGTTGACTATTATTGAAGTTCTCTATTAGTCACCTTTCTCATTATTAATAATATCCAAGATTTTATTCCATGCCTTAGGTATCATTGCCCTCCTTCAAGTATCATATATGTATGTGTGCATGCATGCGTATGCATGTGTATGCATGCATATGTGTATATGTATATAGGTCTCTCAATGCTATCACATGTATATGGCCTCCAGTCCAGGTATCTTCTATCAATTTGGTCTATTCCAGATGTTTTTCCTTAAATATAGAGCCTTAAGAAACAACCACAAGTAATGAAAGTGTACTGGAATGGGTGCATGGAAGACAGGAACAGTATATTTGGGAATTCAATCCATTCCGAGCATTTATTAATCACCCACTGTGTGTGAGGTACTGGGAATATTAAGACATAAGGTCAACTGAACCAAAAAAGAAGAAAATCCAAAGCCTTAACACTGAAGCTGCCTCTTAGGGGCCCTTCCTGACAAAGTCATCAGAATTTACAAAGGAGGAAACCAAGGAACAAAGGGGGAAGTGTTGTGTCCCAAACCACAGCAGTCTTCAAATCTGTATCCAGCCATCGTTCTGGTGGATAGGCCACCTCTCCTAAAAGTGATGTTCCAGAGCACACAAGAAGACAGCAAGGCTTCAAGCCAAGGAATGGCTCCTAAGGGCAGTTCTTGGGCATCAAATAAGCTAGAGAAAATGACCCTTGAAGTATTAGCACATCAGTGAGTATTAGTGAAGACAGCCGGGTCTGCTAGAATTCTATGGACTCAAAAGCTTTTAAAACGGTAAAGTTAGACTGGGCTTTAGAAATTTCTAGGTCATCTCCTTCATGGCAAAGAGGCCTACAGAAAAAGAAATAACTTGTCCAAAGTCACACAGCTAGCTGGTGATCACGGAGAGCTGTCGGGAACGTCTCTACTTCCCCTCAGAGGATTGCTTTATTTGTATTAAGAGAACTGTCTAATCTCAGAGTCAGAAGAGAACCTGAAGCTCACCTAGGCCAACGTGTACTTCCGCAGCAGTTCCCTCTGGAGCCCTCCTGGCAACCTCCGGGGAGGGGGAGCTCTCACCCCTTAAGGCATTCTACCTGCTCAGCTCTCTGGACAGCACTAATTTCTAGGAACTTTCTTCCTAAGAGATATCGGAAAAGTCTCTATTTTATATCAATTGCTCCTAGCTCCCTGGGGCAGAGCAGAAGAACTCTCTAATTGTCCTTCTACATCCTAGCACTTCCTTGGCTAGGGGGGGGGGGTTAAGAAGAGCTAAAGCTCAGGGAAGAGGACATGGGAGGGGAGGGAGCTGGATTAACAGTCAACACCAACAATCTCTTCACCCTTCTTTTCCCTCCTCCCCCCAAGTAAACCAAGAGAAGGAGATGGATGGGCTTTACTGAAGTGGGAGGGAATGGTAGGTGGTGGAAGAAAAAATCCAGCAGCTTCAGTGCCATGTAGGCGAGACTGCCTTCAGCCTGCTCCCCAGCACTATGCAGAGAAGAACTCACAGGAGGAAGACCCCTGCATGCTTTGGACAAGAGGATTTGGAATACAGAAGTCAGCTCCCAGGATGAGAGCTGAGGGAGGGGGACTCTTCACATCAACACTGAAACTTTCTCATTACTATCCCCCTCCTCAGTCAACTTCATTGACTAAAGGTCAGAGAAACCTGAGATGTCACAGTGAGTATAAGAGCATCTGGGTAGCATCTGGTTATATAAGCTGTGTGACCCTGGGCAAGTAACTTCCTTTCTCTAGGCCTCAGTTTCCTCTTATGTAAAATGAAGGAGCTAGGGGCAGCTAGGTGGCGCAGTGGATAGAGCACCAGCCCTGGAGTCAGGAGGACCTGAGTTCAAATCCGACCTCAGACACTTGACACTTACTAGCTGTGTGACCCTGGGCAAGTCACTTAACCCCAAATGCCTCATTAAAAAAAAATTAAAAACAAAAAAATAACAAAAAACAAAACAAAACAAAACAAAAAAATGAAGCGGCTAGAGTAGATGACTCTAAGCCTCAGTGTCCTCCTCTATAAAGTGAGGAAGTCATATGAGGTGGCCTCTGAAGCCCTTTCCAGCTCTAACCCACAATGGTGATGATGTCCATGGTTGTAGCTCCTACTTCATTTTCTTGGAATGGTTCTACTGGTGGTTCAATTACATTCCATCTTCCATCTCAATGCTTTTGCCAAGGCTGTCCCCTAGCATAGCCCCTGACCTCATTCACCAAGATCAGGACACAGTAGGGGCAATGAAACGCATATAGATACAAAAAGAATATGACTTCAAATCTCTTGAGAAGAGTAGGAGATGCTGGTGAGCAGGGGAGGAAGCGATTCCTTGTAGTTGGGGTAGAGAGGAGACCTTCAGGGAAGACATCACATCGGTAGTAGACCTTGGAGGATGGGAAAGATATTGACAGGAAGCCTAGAAACAAACAGATCTTTCAGGCAAAGCTGCAAGAAATAGGTGTCACACAATTTTCAAGGTTTATTGTTCAGAAATTTGACATGAGTATTTTTTCCCTAAACATAGGGGGCTGGGAGCAGGGAGGAGTTACAGAAGTTTCCATCTAAGCCCCACTTCTAGCCCCACATGGAAGGAAGCAACATCAAACAGGACAACATTGTTTATTCCTGGCTCATGGGGTTTTAATACCTGCCTTCACCAAAGGGAAAAGTAGGCGGGCCTAGTATATGAGACATCTTACATCAGATTCATCTGCTCTGAATGTGACCAGTGGCCAAACATCTTTATTTTCAGGTCAAACTGAACGGTGCGTTAAGACTTGGGTACCTTCCCTACTGTTACAAAGCCAGTGCATCCCAAGGGCTGGACATTGAACTCTGCTGAGAGTTTCTGCTCAATACCTAAAGGTCCCATTTGCTACAAATCTACTCCTGATAGGAGTCCAAGAACAGTTAATGTTGTTGCTTTGATGGAATTCAATGACCAATTTTTTAAAAAAATTCTTTAAGTCAAAAGCTATTGAAATAGGTTATTGCAGATACCTAAGAATCCACTCACTGGTTTACACAAGCCTTAAAAGTAGGAGATCAGGCTTCTAATCCCATTCATTCAGTGAAAGTCACTTCCCCACTCTGGGCCTCAGTTTCCCTATCTGTAAAATGAAGAAGGTTAGACTAGATGATCTCTAAGGGCTCTTTTCAGATCTTCTATCCTAGTACACCATGTGGTAGAGTAAAAAGGACCCAGAATTCAAATTCAGCAGGCCCAAGTTTAACACTTGTCAGCTGTATGACTTTGGATAGGTCATTTCCTTTCAGCTACCTGATGTGTAAAAATGGGGCCGAGCTTTGAGAACTCTTGAAAGTGAGGAAAGTGGCTCATAAATGACCTACAGATCACTTAGAGAAGTGGGAAATGTTATTAAGATTTCAACAGCAGTATTTGAACATTCTCTGATAAATGCTTTTTAATGAGAAATCACATCATAGGTTTAAAGTGGAGGAAAAATAGGCTTGCCAAAAAAGGGAAGACTCAGTGCATTAGGTATTAACTTTGTCTTTTATGAGAGCTAAAAGAGCCATTATAGCTAAGGACTGGAGAAAAAGGCAAGCATAATTTGAGTAAGTATCTAGTGTACAGGATAAATAGATGGCACTTTGCAAAGAGAAGAGAAGTTGCCCCCCCTCCCCCCTTTCTGTTGGTAAGAGAGTAAACAGAATTAAATGCAGATTACGAATACAAGTTTGATATCCAAAGGAGGCACCAGATGTGCCTGCCCAATGACTGCTCTGCATGGGTAGGGAGGGACATGATGGCCTGGACCTTCCGAGTCTATCTGGGCACGAGGCTCCCAGGAAATGAGTAAACAAGGGCAAAAGAGGCACTTCTCTAGGAGCAAAGTGGGGAGCAGCCCGGTGCCAAGAGACCAGTGGGGGCAACAGCACTGGAAGCAACTGCATGCATGGCCCAAGCTGAGCAGGACCCAGGGGGCTTTGTCTCCTGAGGAACAGAGCAGCAGGGTAGGCCCTCCTCCCAACTCAGTGCAGGGCTATGACCTTGGAGTTCATCCCAGGGCTTTCCTAGAACAAATGAATTTTCAAATGTTCAGTGTGGGACATTTGATATTAAGAACCCAAATGAGTATGAGGCCATCTGTCTGCTTGCCCTCTCTTCCTGTTTTTTTCCATTCCTTTTCATGCATAGGCAGACTTCACATTCACCGTGCCCTTTGCAAAAGCAGGTGCCTTACAGTCACCCAGTAAGGGGGGGATAATAACTGACACTTACTTGGGGTTCTCTAGCTTGCAAAGTGCTCTCTGTGAGTCAGCTCATTAGAGCCAGTGAAGAGTATAAGCACCTCAGTCCCTCACCACTGGAGCAGCCCCTATTGGACCCACATGGGAAGACATGAATGTATGACCTGCATCATGGGCACCAACCTCTAGGATATCATATCACTGACCCATCAGCAGCTTAGAGCTAGAGGAATCTCAGAGGCTGAGTCCTTGGCCAGGAAAGAACCTGCCAAAGGGCACATGTCAGGTACTAGATCTAGAAGTGAAGGGCCCTCACAGTGCAGCTTGTCTAACCCCTTCATTTTATAAAAAAGGCACCTGAAGTGTAGGTTGGGGAAGGGAGAGTCACACAGATTATTAGCATCAGAGGCGGGATTTGAACCCAGATCCTTTGACTCCTGAACCAGTGTGGCTGATACAATACTAAACCAGCAGAAGACTGATTTATATGGGGCTTTAAGGTTTACAAAGGACTTTCCTCATGAAATAGATAATAGGACTTATTATGCCCTTTGTACTACTAGGGAAACTGAGGTTCGGAGAGATAAGATTTGTTTTTAAAGTCTGTAAATTACATGAGGGCAGGGACAATTTCAGTTTTCATTTTTGTTTTGTTTTTGTCTCTATATCTGTGTAACACAGCACAAGTCCTGGCACACAATAGATGCTTAATAAATGCTTGTTGAACTCAATTGCATCTCACCACAATCTTATGAGGCAGTTACTCCTATTTTTATTACCCTCTTTTACAGATGAGGAAACTGAGCTGCAGAGAGATTGTGACTTCCCCATGGCTACAGTTATTAAGTGTCAGAAGAGGGATGTGAACCAAGGTTTTCACACCACTTCTCATGTTCTGTTTACTGTACTGTGCCATCAAGTACCATATTATTCCCCATCTGAGATACAAGGCAACTTTTAGAGCTAGACTCCACCACCCATCTTCTTCCCCTAACTCCTATGCCCTTGCCATTTAATCTTCAGTGGCCACTGGACTTAGAGGCAGAGGACCTGGATTTGAATTGCAATGCTGATACCTCGGTAACCTTACGCAAACATTTCACTTTTACTGGGCCTCAGTTTCTTCCTTTGTAAAATGGGGAAAGGTGATCTTGGCAAGATAATCTCTAAGCTCCTCGATCACAGAGAAAACAACAGATTCCTCCCATTTTGCCCAGCTTTATTGTTCTGGGTCAGAGAGCACTAAGTTTGATGAACCCCGGCTAGGGAACAGCAAGCAAACCAGGAGCTCTGCATCCCATTCCAGGGCAGCCACAGAGCCCTGGGCAAGCTGAGACCATTAGTTCAGGCTCACTGATTGCTGACGCTGGGCTAAGTGTTTCAAAGAGCCTCGAATGGAACATGTCCCTTCGGTGAACTCAAGCAAGGCACACCCTGACTGCTGATCCATTTGGTAAAAATGACTATTTTTAAAGACGATTTCATTCCCTAGAAGGCTATTTTAAAAATTGATGGCACGACCAGGACCAGGAGGTAGAAACCATAAGGAGTTCTAATTTGTCTCACTTTGTCATAATCAGAGCTGCTTTAAAAGGAAACAGGTACTGAGCTCCCTGTGATTGTCTGCATTCAAGTAGATGCTTTAACCCCCATTGGTGATTGCACAGAAACAATGCTTATATTGGAAAACTCAAAGATCATGTATGTTCTACTACAAATTCCCATGCTTTAGAAAATGGTATTAGAAACACACAATCTGAGGAGAAATTGGTTCTGTAATGATTTTAGGATGGGGAAAGAAAGGGGAAAATAAAAGAAGGAATACACTAATATAAAAAGGAGTTATAACGTGTGTGTGTGTCTGTGTGTGTGTGTGAGAGAGAGAGAGAGAGAGAGAGAGAGAGAGAGAGAGAGAAAGAGAGAGAGAGAGAGAGAGAGAGAGAGAGAGAGAGAGAGAGAGAGAGAGAGAGAGAGAGAGAGAGAAGAGGCTATAAACATGGGAGGAGAGGGGAGTTCGGTTTGGCGGTTTTTTTAATTGGAGGTGTGTAAAGGAATTAGCAATACTCATGCCAAAAAAAAAAGACAGCCACTGTAACATTGTCATTGGATGCACAGAAAACAAAAGGAGGAAACACAAACAGGACAGTTTTTAAAGTAATGTGTAGAATTTCTTATGTACTTTTTAAAAAAACAAGCCATATGAACTGGAAATTTGTAATTTTACAAATAATCACTTTGAGTTCTGCTACGTATTTTGAAATGCCTTTACTCCTTTGGGGAGGGGCATTTAAGAATATAAATGAATGAATGAACAAATAAATAAATGGAAGGGTATCACACATCAAAGTATTGGTAATGATGCAACTTTATCCCATCGATAAAGAAAAAATAACTTAAGACCTCACTTATCTAACATCTGAAGGAACTGGAGCATTCCATAGAAGAGAATTTTCCATGAACCTGAAGTTCCAGAACTGAAATATTTTAAATTTTCAACAAATTTGGGTATAAATCTTTCTAAAAAGACTATCTTAACTTCTTAAACAGAAAAAAATCAAATACAATATAACCTTTTTTAATGGTACAATTAATATTCTGAACATTGATATAGTAATTCCTCAGGATCTAATGAAGCATGGAAGCCATTTTGGCTGTATGTCCCACAGTACTATGCTTTTTGAGTGCTCATGTTTGCTTTTTTTTTTTTTTGGCGGGGCAATGGGGGTTAAGTGACTTTCCCAGGGTCACACAGTGTAAAGTGTCTGAGGCCGGATTTGAACTCAGGTCCTCCTGAATCCAGGGCCGGTGCTTTATCCACTATGCCACCTAGCCGCCCCCTCATGTTTGCTTTTAATAGTTTAGTTGCATGGTCTCCTCACTCAGTAACATTAGAAGGCTTACTGTATCAGTCCTCTAAGAATTTAATCTTTTTTTTGTGGGGCAATGGGGGGTTAAGTGACTTGCCCAGGGTCACACAGCTAGTAAGTGTCAAGTGTCTGAGGCCAGATTTGAACTCAGGTGCTCCTGAATCCAGGGCAGGTGCTTTATCCACTAGGCCACCTAGCTGCCCCAAGAACTTAATCTTAATCTCTCTATTCATCAGTTTCCTCATTTCAAATACGAAGAGGTTGAACCAAATGGCCTCTAAGGTTCCGTTCAGTTACAAATCCATGACCTAACAAATCTTGATTTGTCCACGTCTCCTAAGACCATTGATATCTATCCCAATCTACAGCAAGAGAACTTTGGCATCATTTGCTTTTGAATCATAAAACTATTTTCAAGGGAACTCAAAAGTTACCACTATAAAGTTGGACAAGTTTGAGACTCAAGACGCTTCAGCTACTGTGGAATTTTATCCTCACCATCCCATTTTCAAGGCCAAAGTGATTGTTTTCTTTTTTTATAATAAACATGTTTACTTAGAGTTTTGGGTTCCAATTTTTATCCTTCTTTCCCGCCCTCCCATCCCCCCTCCATTAGGTGTCAAACAATTAGATATGGGTTATAGATGTACAATTATGGTAAACATTACCATATTAGTCATTTTGTATAAGAAAACTTGAATAAAAGAAAAAAATGAAAGAAAGAGAAAAATAGCATGCGCCAGTCAGTTCCATCAATATCAGTTCTTTCTTTGGAGGTGGATAGTATGTTTCATCAATAGTCCTTTGGGATTGTCTTGGATCACTGTACGGTTGAGAACAGGCAACTTATTCACAGTTCTTCATCAAACAATATTGCTCAAATCTGGCCTCAGACACTTGACACTTACTAGCTGTGTGACCCTGGACAAGTCCTTTATCCCTCACTGCCCCACCAAAAAAAAATACAAAAACAACAAACAAACAAAAAAAAACAATATTGTTGTCTCTGTGTAAAATGTTCTCTTGGTTCTGCTCACTTCACAATACATTATTTCATACATGTCTTTCCAGGCCTTTTTGAAGTCATCCTGCTTGTCATTTCTTATAGCACAATAATATTCCATAAAGTGATTGTTTTCAAGCCAATGCAAACTGCTATTCAAATGTTCCTTCCCCTTAACATGAAAACATGAACTTTTTCACAAATTTCATTCACAGGGAGGGTGCTGAAATTGTAAAAGCCAAGTTCTCTAAAAAAGAACTTCAAATGAGTCATCTCATTGCTCATTGACATCCAGCAAAATCACCTGCCTCAGATATTTACTAGCCATATGACTCTGGGCAAGTCACTCAACCTCTTAATGCCTCAGTCTCCTTATCTGTAAAGTAAGGAGCTGGACTAGAGAGCCCTCAAGGTCCCTCTCACACCTAGATCTATGATCTCATGTGGATGAGTTTGTATTTTAGTTGAAAGGCAACAGGGAGCCACATCACAAAGGAATCTTGTGTTAAGAAACGCAATAAACAAAATACAAGCATGTATCAGATACCACCAGATGATAAGTACAGTGTTTTATTTTTAGAAAAGACTTTGCTTACTATATCCTATTTTATCTTTGCTATAATCCTGTTAGGGAAATATTGTAAATATTCTCAACACACGAAAAAACTGGAGATCAGAAATGTAATCTGTCCAGGGTTATAGAGACAATAAGAGAAAGTGCTAAAATGAGGACAGAGGATGTTAAGGTTGGAGAAAGGATAAAACAGAAAGATATGCAAAATGTCTGGTAATAGAGTTGTGAACAAGATTCTGTAGTGGGCAATAGCTAGGGGCCCATTTTATTTACATTCTGGGCTTATGAAGCAGTCTGTGAACTTTGTTTTTGGTTTTTGGTTTTGTTTGGAGGGGGCAATTTGGTGGGGGTTAAGTGACTTGCCCAGGGTCACACAGCTAGTGTCAGGTGTCTGAAGCTGGATTTGAATTCAGGTCCTCCTGAATCTGGGGCCAGTGCTTTATCCACTGTGCCACCTAGCTGCCCCCAGTCTGCTAACTTTGAATCACAGGTAGCTAAGCAAATTGATGTCATATTGAGAGGGAAAAAAAAGCAATGTCTATTATAACTAGATCAATCCAAAATCAGGGGTGAAGTAAATAGACTAATAAGAATAATATAAAAAAACTATCACTATGATAAGAAAATGGCCAACTGGTATGACAAAAGACTAAGGATCTTACTTCCAGAAAATATGGAGGGCTAGGGAAATCTTGGCATGCCCTGCACTGCTTTCTGGACTTCATTCTAACCAACAGGAAAGAACTGGCTACTGAAGGACAAGGAAGAAGGCCATAGTCTGAAGTCAATCCTAGATTGGGGGTTTCAAAGAGATCAAAGAAAACATAGGCTCAAAATGTATAGTATGTGACTTGATTTTTTCAGGTAAATTATTACAAGAGGGTTGGAAAACTTCTCAAAATAAAATTTTGCCCCCCCCCCCCAAAACAGATTACCGATTGCTAACAGAAAGAGCTGTCTAAAAAGACCTGTGTTAGAGAAACCTGGAAGGACCTGCATGAACTGATGAGTGCAATGAACAGAACCAGGAAAACACAGTACACAGTATCAACAACATTGTATGTTGATAAACTGTGATAGATGTCATTCTCAGCAATACAAAGGTCTGAGATAGTTCCAAAGGACTCATGATGGAAAATGCTCTCCAAATCCAGAAAAAAAGAACTGTGGAATCTAGATGCCGATTGAACCATACTATTTCTATTGTTTTTGTTGTTGTTGTTTTGAGTTTTTTTTTCTTTTTGCTCTGATTCTTCTTTCACAGCAAGACTAATGCAGAAATATGTTTAATGTGATTGTACATATATAACCAATATCAGATTACTTGCTGTCTTGGGGAGGGGGGAGGGAGGGAGAAAAAATTTGCAACTAGAAATATTATAAAAACAAATGTTGAAAACTATCTCTACATGTAACTGGAAAATAATAAAATACTTTTATAATTTAAAAAGACCTGTGTTAATAGAAAAGGAACTCACTGACCAAGCTAGATTATTTGAAGGCTTGTTTGGAAAAAACAAACAAAAGTAGAAAATAGAGAATGAATACAGAAGAGTGGAAAGACTGTAAATACTGTTAGAAGGGGTTAAGGATCAGAACAAGCTGAGGCTGTAAATGGATGGAGAGCATACCAACATTCTTTGACCGATGTTGGAGGTAAGAGTTTATCAAAGAAAGGATAGGACCAGCACTCAGAGTAGATGGAATACCAGGTGATGGTAAGAAGACAATATTGATCAATTCTCATTTTCCTTCTGTTTCTTCTCTTAAAAAGAACGATCTTTGGACTGTGTTAAGACTTTAAAAAAATTAACATGGAGTTGAAACTTACAAAAAGTGATTCCATAGGAAGAGAGAACTTAGCAACCCTCAATGAATTTTCTATTTGACCCAAGAAAATGTCAACCCAAAGTTCTGAAAGAACTGACAGGTATGATTCCTGAGTGGCTGTTAGAGAGTGCTGAAAATCTGTGGAGAAAAGGAGTGGTGCAGCAGGACTGGAGAAAGAGAAATCTCATGCCAATTTTCTGAAAAGGAAAGAGGGTGGTGGCCGAAAACTATATGTCAGTAAGCTTGACTGATTCTTGGCAAAATTTTGCAACCCATGAGTAACGGGATGGCTTGGGAGCATTTAGAAAAGGAAGCAGGGCTTACTAAGAGCCAGCATGGCTTCAAAAAGAACAGGTCATGCCAGAAAAATTGCGTTTCCCTTTTTAGAAGGGTTACTAGACTGGTAGATCATGGAAATGCCATAAACATTATATGACTGGATTGCAGCAAGGCATGTGACCAAAGCTATGTGGATTTGGAACTGGGTTAATACCTAGGCCCACTGATTAAGAGATGAATTTCAACTTAGAGGGGAGGTCCCTTGTGAAGGGCTTCAGTGATTTGCCACTGGCCATAAGAGGTTCAACATTTTAATCACTGACTTGGATAATGGTACAGTTGGCATGCATGCCAGGTTTGCAGATAATAGAAAGCAAGAAGGGATAGCTAACATACTGGATGCAAGAATTGAGATCCAAAACAGTCCCTGTTGCATAGCAAGGATTTATTCTTCCCTTAATTGCTTCTCCAGAAGGTTTCCCTCAAGTGGGCTCTTTCAAACTTTCTCCTCTTTTTTTCTCCATTTTGTAGCCCCTACACCACCTCACACCACTCCCCTAGCAGATAAATTTGCCTCCTTTGTTATTTAGAAAATTGAGAACAACTGAATTCCTTCATCTCTACTCCATGCCTCAAAACTATCCTTTATTTCACCCATCCTCTCTTCTTTAATTGAAATCACTGAGGAAGCAGTGGCTTCCTTTCCCAGGCTAAACCCCAAATTCATGTCCTTTTTTCAATCTCCTTCTCTTCTCTCGCAACTGATCCACTCATTTGTTCTCATTCTCCCTCTCCCTCTCCTGCCTAAAAACATGCAACATTTGTATTAATTTCTACTCCACCCTTTTAAGCTACGCTTCTGATTGTCTGAATTTCACCACCATAACCCAATAGACATCTCACCTTGGAACATCCCTCATTCGTGCTGACGCCTTCTCCTTTTGATGAGTCCCTTGCCAGGGCCTCCTCCATTTTAGAGAAAGGTTCCCTCCCAGCTGTGATTCAAACTTTTGGGATGTACCATCATGTCCCCATGCACGGACTTTTCTCCCACCACTTTCAACTTCTTATGCATTATCTTTCCCCATTAGAATGGAAGCTCCTTTATGGCCAGGGATTAGCACAGTGCCTGGCAGAGTAAGCACTTAATAAAGACCTACTGCCTGGTAAGATAGGCTAGATCTAATAAAGCAGAATTTAACTGTGACAAAGGTCAAGTCATATTCTTGTATTCAAAGCACCAACTTCATAAGATCAGGATGGAGAAGTAAAATAAGGCAATAGTTAACCTGGTTCTGGAGATTTCACTAGATTCAAAGCTCAAAAGGAGACAAATGTATAACACTGGAGTTAAAAAAAAACTAAGGTGACATTAGGCTATATGAAGAAAGGGAGATTTCCAGAATGAAGGAGGTAACAGATAAGCCTGCATCACTTGGGCCTGGTCAGGGCACACCTGGATAATTGTGTTCAGTTCTGGGGACCAAATTTATATATATTATTTGTTATATATTGTTGTATTTATCAATTGCATCTATTTGTATGCATTTGTATATGTATTTCTTCATTTTATACTTATGCACTGTATTTAAGTACTTGTATCCTCCATTTGAATTTGTGATGATAATGTGTTGTACATGTATATATGAATTGAATATATAATTTGTAAAGATTTCTATATTTATTTCTTTTCTATTCACGCTATATATTTATGTAAGTGCTTGCCTCCTCCATTTGATTTTGTGTATATAATCTACTGTACATTGTTAGACATAAAGTGCATCCATTTCTTCACCTTATATTTTTGTTCTCTACATTTATATCCATTTATGTCACCTCCTCCGTCTTATGAATAGGAATTGTTTCAGTCTTCATACTCTATCCCCAGCACACAACACAGTAACTGGCATATGAAAGGGGCTTAGTAAACACTTGCTCACTGATGCACTGCACCACACAGGTTGAACTTGCTGGCTCCTACAAGCCTGACTAATTGTGGGATTCCGGGACCCCAAATCTTCTGGTCCCTGGCCAGTGCTTTTTCCACCAGCTGACAAAATGAAGTGATGACTTCCTAGGTTTCAAAAGGCATCACCCCAATGTAGAGCATCATGAAGCTCTCTCCATTTCAATATAACTTGATTGACAAAAGGCAGCTGAGTGTTATAAAAATAAGAGTGCACATTCGCATATTGTGTTTAGCTTGAGAAAGTGTTTTCCCTACAGCCTCTCTGAGAGGTGAGCGATGTTAATGTGTTCAGAGAGATACCTGTGGCAGGTGACACCGTTGCTCAGCATCAGGGCTGGGATCTTAACCAAAGTCTCCCCACTTCAGCTTCACTGTCCTTTCCACCATAACACAGGGGCACAGGGAGTCATTTGCCCTGTATTAGCTAAAGGAAATATGGGAAATGAGGAGAGTGTTGGAATCATCAGGAGGAAAAAGGCAACGTGGGGAGCAAGGGGAAGCAGGCAGGGTGGTGGCTGACGGCAGTGGCAATAACACTCCATCCAGTGTACCAGAAAAGGAGACTGTTATATGCTGGTGTCCTTGGGATTGAACCTGTCAGGAGGTAGTTGAAGAGAGGAAGGTGAGAGTGAATGAGTGACCTGAGCAAAAGGGAAGAACTAGCAACACAGCTATGGACCATCCCAGGGCATCTCTCAGCAGAGAGGTGTTCACAGCTGTCTGGCTCATGTCTGAAGCTATAGTCCTGCTATTTAAGGGCCTATACACAACAGGAACCATCCTTTGAATGGGCATCATAAAAGCAGCCATCCCCTCATCTGGGTAATGGGGATAGGAATGTGTACACACCCTACCTCTGGGGTCAGTGTGGGAAAGGCACATTGGAAACTTTAGAGCACTATGGAAATGGAAGATGTTATCATAATGGTGCCACAGCATTCTACTCTTAGCAACTGGCATAGAGACAACTAAGAATTCATTATGGACTCTCTGCAAGTGCCTTCTTCTCTCCCTTCAGTTTCCTTCTCTAAAATGAAAAAAACCAGACCTCGCAGATGACTTGCAAGCACCCTTCCATTCTAAAGCAATATTCCTGTGACCAAATGGATGCTTGCCTCACCTCGTATGTTATACACGTCCAAAGCAGGGCTCAGACATTTTCCACCAAGGGCCCCTGACTGTAATTTCCTGCCAGCTCGGGTCCACAGACCCTAAGCTTATTAATTTTGGGGGAGAGGTACTAAGGCAAGCAGCACAGATGGCAACGGAAGCCAAGATATGCTACTCTACCCGGTGAGGCTGTTATCTTGATTAGTCCTTCTCATGCCTGATTTAAATATTTTAATGAATCATGTTATTGGACTTAGACTCAGAGGATATTTAAGGTAAAAGAACAAGTCTGAAAATTCAATAAGTATTCCACATTTACAGCCAGAATTCTCAGAGGGGCAATACACGTCTATTCCAACGAAAGAAGGTCAGAACTAGGTATGACACTGATTACACAGAGTTTTAACCACTTCGTGTTAACCCGAGCTGTATACGGAAAAATTATTTAAAATCATAGATTATCAGAGATAATCAAATCAAAGAACTTAGGGATCATCAAGTTCAGTTGCTTCATTTTATAGAGTGGTAAATTGAGGTCCATTCAATTCAACTGAACAAGAGACAGAGAGGGAAACACATATTTATTAAGTACCTATGTGCCCAGAGCTGTGTTTGTTGCTAGAGTTACAAGAACCAAAACCAAGTATTCCCTATCCCCAAGGAGCCAACATTATCCTAATGGGAAACAAAGTAATTGGGGGTGTGAGGGGTGGAACCACTCACATACAAAAATATCGAGGGCTCAGAAAAGCTATTTTGACTGAGTTAGCACATGAGCTAGGCCCTGGAGAAAACCAGGGATTCTACTAGACAAAGGAGAGGAAGGAGGGCATTCTAGGTATGGGGAAAGGCCTGGACAAAAGCACAGGGGTAAGAGATGGCAGGTCAAGTTCAGAGAACTACAGGGAAGCCAGGCTGGCTAGAAAGGAAAAAGAATGATGGAAAGTCAGGCGAGCTACAACTCAAAATGAAGAATAATGAGACAATTAATGATTATTAACAGTATTTACTCACTGTCATTGTCAAGAGGATTTGATGTGAAATAATAAAGTTTTTCAAATCCACCTCTAAAGTAATATTCTACGTATCCTGCATTAGCTTTCACCAATACCCTCTAAAAACAGGGGTGACCACAGAAGGCACACTTGTGCCTGAAATCTCATCAGAGATTCCCTCCTTCTGAGGTGAACTGTGCAGGTGCCCTAAGACATCATAAGACCTGCAGACCCAGGGGATATGCATGAATCCACACAGGAAACACATCCTGACTACCTTCTGGGGCAATAGGAACCAGGGCAGGGGTGGGGAAGTGGGGGGGGGTGAAGAATCCCAGAAATGCACAAGAATAAGAATTGATACTCAGAGGGCAACACGCCTAGGCCCTCCAATCGCTATAGCTATGCTGGTTCCTCTTGTGGAGTCTCATCTGTTCTCCCTCACTTTCCCCACTTTTTCTTCTCTCTCCTCTCTCTTTCTGTCCTTTACTCTGTATTTGCACTTATATATACACTTGTAGATGATGTCTGAAGATGAACCCTAGCACATACTATAACACTCCTCCCTCTGAAGCACAGTGGACATTGCCAAGCACAGCAGGGATGGATTTACTGGGGCAGTTTGCTGGTGTGACAACTTCCCCCTTCTAGCCTCTATGGTCTTGCTGCATTGCCTTCCCTGATGCACTAACATTGGTCCAGGTTTCAGCTTCCCCCTGGATCAAATGGGGAGGCTGAACTAACTGATCACAAATATTTGAGGAAACACAGCCTTAGAAGCGGAAGCAACAGTTTGTGATCATCCATGCAATGCTCTCATTTGATAGAAGAGAAACTGCAGTCCAGATGTGACACCAAAGGATGCCATGAAGATATTCTCTGAATCTCCTGACAGTCACTACATGTTATACTCAGACACTTACTAGCTTTACGGCATCTGGGAAAGTCACTTCACTTCTGTCTCAGATTCTTTTTTTTTTTTTGCGGGGCAATGGGGGTTAAGTGACTTGCCCAGGATCACACAGCTAGTAAGTGTCAAGCATCTGAGGCCGGATTTGAACTCAGGTACTCCTGAATCCAGGGCTGGTGCTTTATCCACTGCGCCACCGAGCCACCCCCTGTCTCAGATTCTTTATCTGAAAATGGAATTAATAATATTTCCCCTAACTTCAAAGGGTTGTTGTGAGGATGCAATGAAAGAACATATATAAAGCACTTTGCAAACCCTACAATGCTATATAAATGCTAGCTGTTCTGCTTATTATTCACTACCTACCAAAATCAACTAATTGCTGGAATTAATTCCTCTGGCAATGGTCCCAATGAAGAAGAAAAAGGTCAGAAGACTTCATAAATAACCAAAGAAGAGGATGAGAAACAAAGATATACGATAAACATGAGACTTTCTGGACAGGAAGACAAAGGACTGAGGCTCACCTCACGAGTTTGGAAAGCCAGAGAAATCATGGAAATCCATCTAGGTCAGAGGTTATTAACCTTTTGGAACTCCAGACCCTTTAACAATCTAGTGAAGGCTACAGATAGGCCTCTTCTCATAATAATATTTTTAAACGAGTAAAACAAAATACAGGGGATTACAAAAGAAATCAGTTATATTGAAGCAACAATGTCATTGTTCCCATCCAAGTTTAGAGATCCTCTGAACTCCACCCACAATCCCTGGAAGCTCCATGGACCCCAGGTTAAGAACTCTTGATCTAGAGTGTTAACATTCACACAAGTTCTGACACTGATGTTGAGACCAGAGGGGGAAAATGCTTGGTACAAAGCCCTGGGGAATCTCCCAAATAACTCTAAGTCCAACTCCCCATATCACAAATGGGAAGAGGGAGAGTCTGGTACCAGCACAGCCCTGGAGACTAGAGATCAATGAACTGAATGAGTTTCCTGCTAAGAAAGGGAAACTTGGGAATATACTCACCATTTTGTATTTGAGAGATGAAAGACGTTGTTTATGTTGTTTCTACAGGATGGATAAGAATAAAAATGCAAGTGTGTAAAGCTAAATGACCTTATTGCTTCTAAAGAGGGATTTGGAATAAAAGCATCTCAGCAAGAACTCTCTTTTCTAATAGCACAGACATTTCCACAGAGATGCTATCCAACCTGTCCCCAGTGAAACCTTTTCCATTTATGAATGCTATTTATTTCCAGAAAAAAAAGGACCCACAACTACTTGTCATAAACAAGGAAAAGTTTACCTAAGAGGAAACAAAACAGAAAGCCCCCAAATGAACGGTACCATTCATGCTGAAAATAGCTTGGCACTCTGCCAAAAGACGAAAGCAAAGAATGGCCAAGACATAGCTCCCATTTTGAATTTTTTATACAAAGAGCTATTTGCAATCTCCAATTTATACTCAACACTTAGTCAAGTGTGACTGTGAAATTGCTATGTCTCCAACTACTGTCTTTTACAATGAGTTTGGGAAATGGCACTGCAGAAAGCCTGCAAAATCATATCCCATGATCCTTTGCTGGGAAAACTTATTTTAATGTCCATTTCTTGCCACGTTGAAGGAAAATTCGAGTGGTGATGCCATGTGGTTGTCAAGGGAACTTCATTTATCATTGGAAGTCTTAATGACCAAAGGCAGATACCTCACCATCTGACTACAGTCTCTGACATAATTCCAAAAGACTGAATTAGAAAAACTCAGAATAGGAAGGGATCTTATTGGCCATGTAAACACACCTGTACATGAACAAAATCCTCTACTACATCCCATACAAGTAAATATCCAGTTTCCATTTGAAGACCTTGAGTGAGGGAGAAGCCACTATCTCACAAAGCAGCCCATTTCACTTGTGACCAGATAGAATTATAAGGAAGTTTTCCTTAAATCAAGCCATAATCTACCTCTACACTTTAAAACCATTGTTTCTAGGGGTCCTCTGGGGCCAAGTGGAACGGGTCTGATCCCTTTTCCATGCAATGGGTCTTCCAATACTTGAAGATGGCTGTCAAGCACCCTTTGTGCCTCTTCTCTACTCCAGACTACACACCCCCATTTCTTCAAGCAATCAGAGTATGACATGACCTGAAGACCTTTCACCATCCTACATGACCCGGTCTGGATGATCTCCGGCACATCAATATCCTTTCAGGAAAGCGGTACCCAGCATTGAAGACCATTCTCACAATTCCATCTGACCAAAGCGGACGATGTGGAGGCTATCAAGCTCCTCACGCTTTAGTCTCATCCCCCCACCCATTTCCCTTTTCTTCTTCAGTTCAGACTTTCACTGCCGTAGGTACTATCTTTTAAAAAAACCTCCCTATTTCCCAAATAACACATGATTAAAAATGCTATCCACCTCTAGAGAGAGAATTGATGAACTCTGACTGCAGACTGAAGCATATTTTTTCACTTTCTTCTTCTTGCTTTTTTGGAAGATGGCTAATATGAAAATATGTTTTGCATGACTTCACATGTATAATGGGTATCATATTGCTTGCCTTCTGAATGGATGGGGGAGAGGCTGGAGGAAGGGAGATACATGGAAATTCAAATTTTCTTTAAATGAATGTCAAAAAATCGTCATAAGGATAGGAAATGAATGCAAAGTCCCGAAGGACAAGGACTGTCTTGTGTTTTTTGTATTTATATCCCCAGGGCTTACTGCCGTGTCTGACACTTAGTAAGTGCTTAATAAATGTTTTTAAATTAAAAAGAAAAAAAACTCCTTCTACCAAATCAGGTTAAATGTCTCCCATGAAATCCATTTAAAATGGAATGAGTGTAGATCTGTGATTTCATGGGTCTAGGAAGTTTCTAATGAGGAAACTCTCTCCTAAGGAAGATTACCACTGCCACTACAGTTTAGTCTTAGAGAATTGCAAGGGGATACTGAGAAGTGGGGTATTCAACCTATGTCTTCCTGACTCTGAGGCTACCTCTCTATTATACATTATTACACATTGCTTCTCTAGTGTTGCCTCTCTTAATTCAGCCTAAGACTGCCTTAGCCTTTCTGGTTGCCACATCATCCCATTGGCTCATACTTGCTTCACAGTCTACTCAGTTCCCCACATCTTGTTCAGAACAACTACTACCTGCCAAAGCACATTTGAAAACCCTAAAGTGCTATACAAATGCCTCTTACAATATTAGGATTCACCTCATATTCTTATCTCTTTTCAATGGAAAACAGATAAAAATAGTCCTGGAACAAGTAACTGTCCTGATGTCTCCATTTATTTCTAATGTTATGAGGACTATTCTACAGATAGACGAATTTACTGTCTATCCTAGATTGTAGTTGAACTAAAGGCATAGGCAGTAAGTTTGTCTTAAACCATTTTCATGACAACTCCAGTAGCACAAAGGCTGGAAAGGACGATGATGAAGAAGTGCTTTAAGGTTTGCAAAGTACTTTACAAATATTATCTCCTAACAACCCTGCAAGATGAGTGCTATTATAACCCCATTTTACAGTTGAGGAAACTGAGACAAACAGAGGCTTAGTGACTTGGGCAGGGTCATACAACTAGTGACTGTCTGAGGCTCGATTTAGACCCAGTCCTCTGTCCACTTCAGCGCCACCCAGCTGCCTCATCTACCTCATCATGTTACCAGATGGTTTTTTTCTCTTCTACTTTATATTTTGAAATATTTTTATTCCACGTAGTTTGTAGTTTACAAGTTTTTGTCATTATTAAACAGTATTTGTCCTTCTTAAATTGTCTGTCTTAAATACTCTTAAGTGTCCACACCTTTGTGGGCAAGAGTTAATCTTGAGGTGCTCTTTCTACTGTTATCATCAGGGGATACCACATACAGGTAGTATTAGTAGGAAGAAATACTAAGTAAGTCATTCATGAAATGTTGAGCATTTTTTATTCTTCTGTTGTCAAGGCTATCTCCAAAGCCTAAGGTTTTGGCCTGAGCTGGTAGGACCTTTCCTGAACCTGCAACCCTGTTGTGACATTGGCAAATTGTGGCATGGACGCAGCATTTTCATTTCATGATGGCTGCGATCAGTAAATGAGAGGCAATGAGGAGTCTAGCATGAGTGTAGATAACACTTCCACTCAGTTTCTCCTCTAAAGTGGGGATGGTAACGTTCTGAACCCCCCACACACACACACAAACGCACACACTTATACCTCAAAGGGCTACCATAAGTATCAAATGCAACGCTTTATGTGAAGTACTTTTCTGAAGCCAGAGGCACCATAGAAATAGCAGTTCTTATCATTACCATTATTGTTGTTAATGGAAATTAACCGCAATTTCCTCTTAATCCCCCCTCTTCGAATTGTCATCGGAAAATCTGTCATTGAAGGAGGTTCTCTTTTATGAATTTTGAAATGGTAAAATTGGAACAAAAAGGATTTTTAAAATAAGCTCTTAATAGTAGATGCTATTTAGGACCAGGTTTGGTCTTGTTTTATTTGGCTTATGGCCAGGATTATTTTAATTTTTATTGAAATTACCTGTAGGATTATCAACTCCTTTGTTTAGCTTTTAAAGCTCTTCATTTACTTTCTGACCTCAATATTATCTTTCCAGTCTCAGTGAACATTACTTCCCTACCTACATGCTGCAACTGAGCCACAAAGGGCCTTCTCTCCATCCCTCACACACAATATCCCAGCTCCCTCTGATGTGCCTATGCACTATCCTTCATGCCTGGAATTTATTCCTTCCTCACCTGCACCTCACAGAGTGTCTCTTCCTTCAAAACTCAGCTCAAGTACCATCTCCTTCATGAAGCCTTTTTTCATCCCTCCCAACTACTAGTAGCACCCCTCCAAACTACCTTGTAATTAGGTATATTTGTTCTCTTTCATTTATTCTCCATATATCTATTTGTGTATTTCTCACCTGTTAGAATACGGGTTCCTTGAGGGTAAGGAATTACTCCAATCTCTCTACTTGTATCTACTCTAGGGTTTCTTTTCTTTTCTTTTTTTTTTTTTGGTGAGGCAATTGGGGTTAAGTGACTTGCCCAGGGTCACACAGAGGCCAAAATTGAACTCAGGTCCTCCTGAATCCAGGGCTGGTGCTCTATCCACTGCGCCACCTAGCTGCCCCTCTCTACTTGTGTCAACACCTTCTTGTCTCAATGCCTAACAGGTACTCACCTGACACATGTTGTTGCTGTTGTTCAATCATGTCTGACTCTTTGTGACCCCATGGACCATATCATACCAATATTGTCCATGGGTTTTTCTTGGCAAAGATACTGCAGTGGTTTGCCATTTCCTCCTCCAGTGGATTAAAGCAAACACAGGTTAGATGACTTGCTCAAGGACCCACAGCTAGTAAATGTCTGAATCTGGATTTGAACTCAGGTCTTCCTGACTTTAAGCCTGGTGCTCTTATACACTGAGTCATTTAACTGCCTCCACCTGGCACATAGTAGGGGCTCAATAAATGTTGGTTGATCTATTTATTGATATTTTGCTTTACTTGCATAGCTTTGAGGAAACTGGCAGATAGATACATTTTCTCTCATAATAAATTGAACACCCACTACTTAGTGGAAAGGTCCTAGGCTGGTGATACATGTAAACTCACAACCATTAAAGATGAAAAAGAGACTTCTCAATGCTACATTCTTGACATCATTATCATTGATTCTTAAGAATGAGAATCTTCTCGTGGCCAGGGACTTTGAATCTATATCATATGTTCCTTGTTCTAGACCTTGGACCAAGTAGACATGATTACTTTGGCCATGTCACGATGCGTCACAATGTTTTCAAAGCTGTCTCTAAGTCTTAGTTCCAGAACAGACAATATTTTATTGAACTGGATGATGTGGTAGTAGAGAAGCAGAGGGAAGCCCCTAATAAATTAAGATGAACCCCTATGGAAAATGCAAGTAGACTCAACCTTAGGAATACCCAGTAGGTGAGAACAAAAAATGTTGAAACAGATGAGGTGGTGGTTGCTAATTATTTAGATTAATTGATACCCATAAGTATTATTATATTTTCAAAATAGTCATAGCATCTCACCATACATCCCCTCTATAGCACGGCCAAGAAATGGTCAGCCAACATTTACTTTAAGGACCTCCATTGAACAGGCCATTCTACTTTGAAACAACTTTCAATGTCAGCATGGTCTTCCTCCCATCTCTCTTTACCTTTAACTCCTTTTGCCTAGTTATGCTTTGTGGGGCCGAAGATAAGAAGTCTACTGCCTATTTTCCATGACAGTCCTTTAGCTCCCTAAATGGAGCTGTCAACGTCCCCACATGCATTGCATAGAAAGCTTTCAGAGAATGGTCCCCTAGAGAAAGGAAAGCTTCAGACCCAGTTCTGGCTTCTGAGGTTGCTATAGGCAGGGGCAGAGTGGGATGGGGGCAGTTGGCTTTGCCCAGTTGTGGGACAAAATTTAACAAGACAGATACAGGCTTAGCTGTACTACTTAGAAGGTACACTCAGAAGAGTCTGGGGTTGGGCCTACCCACATGAAGGTGGAAGGAATCAGTGAAGATCATGGTAGGATGGTATAAGGATGAAGGCTGACACTACTTGCCCTGCTCATTAGCATGGAGGAGGATAAACCATAGCTTTGAGGAGTTGGCCAGAACCCAGGGAGGTTTGAAGTTACTATACCTAGTAACTTTTTGAAGACTGCTATGAATCTGACCAAGGAGTATAGCTCACTAGAGTGTTCTAGACCTGGGCATCCAAGCCTCGAGCCACATGCCAAGAGATCAGTGGCATGGGAGGGCTTGGAGTGGTTGGAATTCTTCACGTCTCTCTTACCAGTGAGCTTCCGTAGGACTTTTAAAATAGGATTCGGATTATGAAAACGTGATTTACGGTCAGCTTTTCAGGAACACTTCTACTGCCTAAGAAGGAAAGAACACTGTATCTGGAGTCAGAGAAATTTAGTTCCAAACCTTCCTCGCCCACTTCTTAGCCATGTGGCCATGAGTAAGTCATTTCATGGTCTCCCTCTGTAAAAGAGGGTGATTGTATTGCATGTCTTCTAAGGACCTTTCAAGCTCTAGAACTAGGATCTTAGGAACTAAAAGAAGGCTTTCATAGCCCTTCAGAGTAAAAGATACATGGAACTGAAAATGGAGGTGGGCTAGTCACATCAGAGGCCTGAACCAAGATCAAGACTCCCATGTAGGACTTTCATAGACAAGAACATCTCAGGATAAAGGCATCTGTAGGGAAGGCAATCTGCATTATGATGCACAAGGAAGGAGCCAATGAAATATAAGCTTTACTCTACTTTCACAAAACTCAGGGATTTGATCAGTAGTTACTTTAATTGCAAGTTAGCAAAATCCAAACCACCCTCAAATCTGGGGCTGTTCCTGGAATCTTAATAAGGAACATGGAAGCAAAACTCTGCTAATTGTCATTAAAAATTTAACACTTCAAAATGAGTTGAATGTGCATTCTGGGGTATTAGAATGAATGCCCTTAATCTCTTTCTCCCTTCTCTCACATTCTTTATCACTTCCATCCTTTGCCTTTCAGAAAGTGGCCGGGTGGAAACAAATGCTTCCAATATAGCCCTGAAGACAGGCATGTTTGGAGCCCAATTGATGCTAAGGCTTAGACTTGCAAATTTTGCTATTATAGGCTTGCCTGTTCAGAGGTTTCAGTCCCAGTCATGAATATCATCTGAACCTTTCTTGGGCTTTTCTAAGGGGATAATGCAAAAAAGGCACCCAATTCCTGGTAGCAGAAGGCTTCTGAGGTCCAAAGTGTAATGGCCTCTCAGCTAAAGTTACTCAATGTCAGACCTGTTACAGAAGATGCCTCCTGGGACTTCCAAGGATTTTCTTTGTCCTGGAGATAGGAACTTTCATTTCCAATTGGATTTAGACTTTTTGTTTGCTTCCTTCTTAAACAAGAAGGTAGAGAAGAACATAGGAGATGAGCAAGAAGGAATCAAGGCAAGACTAAATTAATAGAACAACTGCAGAACGCAAGGTTTGCCAGCTGAAAGAAAGATGGGTTTGATTCTCCCAGCTCCCTCTGCAGATGCTTTGGCTTCCTGGTTTATAAATGGCTCAACTTTCCCGGAGGGGTGTTAAATCCAAAGCACTGCAGAAGCTTTTACTTACTAAAACAGGCAATGCTGTCACCCTGAACAGTCAAGAAAACAGATCCAGATGTTTTCCATCAGATGATAAAGAGCCAAGTTAGATGTAAGGTAAATCCATTGAGTTAGAAATAGATGGAAGCTTAGTCATCATCCAGCCCAAGGATTCTGGACCTTTTCTTGGTGCAACCTGGACCCCTCAACTGACTGGCCCTCACTTTGCTCTTCTGTGAAATGGACTGAGAGCAGGAAAGGTCTTAACCAAGATTACATGGCTAGTTAAAGGAAGAGGTAGAAGTAAAACTGGGGTCTCATAAGTGTTCTTTGCACTAAGTTGCCTCCCCTATTCCCTTGTAGAGATAAAGGGGGTAGGATGGGGAAGAGGCATCCATGTAATTTTTTAATAAGAAGAAATTCAGCCTCTGGTCCCATGAAAAAAATGAAGTGATAATAGGCCCTTAGAGGCAGAGAAGCCATCAAAATGGTATTCTACTACAGAACAGGAGGGGATCTGTGGTTCAAACTGTCCATAAAAGTAGATTATAGGATCAGCTACCCAGAGCTATAAGGGACCTTCAGGGTCATCTTATCCAACCACTTCATTCTACAAAGGAGGAAATTGGCTGGAAGAGTTAAGTATTTTCCCAAGGTCACACAGAGAGAGTTAAGTAACACAGTGTCTGCTGTGATGATGCCTCATCCAATTCATTACCTCAATGGGAAAATATCCCAAAGTACCTGCACAATGTGGGGCCACAGATACATCATATGACCTTCAAACATACCTATGAAAATTCATGCATAATATGAAGAATAAGTCATCCAAACTTCCAGTCCTAGCTTTGCTATTCAATAGTTCTATACCTTGGGCAACATCCCTTCCCTGGCCCAAGAAGTTTCCTTCTTTGGAAAATGAAAGGGTTGGGCAACAAGGTCATCTTCAAGTTTCCTGCTGAGGCAACAAGCGGAAGGGGCATGAGTTCTCAAGTCAAGAGACATAGATACGGGGCAGCTAGGTGGCGCAGTGGATAGAGCACCAGCCCTGGAGTCAGGAGGACCTGAGTTCAAATCTGGCCTCAGACACTTGACACTTACTAGCTGTGTGACCCTGGGCAAGTCACTTAACCCCAATTGCCTCACTAAAAAAAAAAAAAAGAAAGATATCTTCTATGAAAATGATTTGTAATCTGTAGACTTACTACCTGGGAGATGTCTTATGATGTAAAATCCCCATCCTTTGGGCTGTGGGATTTGGTGGTGTTTTTTTTTTTCCGGGTTTTTTGTTTTGTTTTGTTTTCTCCAAATAAACCTAATCTTTAAAGTTCAAAAAAGAGAGAGAGAGAGAGAGAGAGAGAGAGAGAGAGAGAGAGAGAGAGAGAGAGAGAGAGACACATAGATACAAATTCTATCTTCGTGTGACCTTGGTAAAATCAACTGGCCTCCCTGAGCCTCAGCTGCCTCATGTATACAACAGGAGAATGGGGTGTGGGAAAAAAAGCTGGAACAGAGAGGTCCTCTGAGGTCCCTTCTGACTGTAAATACAGGGCCCTTTGTGAAACCTTGAGCAAGCTAATTCTTATCCAAGACCTGTTTTCTCCTCTATAAAATGAAAGGCCCCTGAGGTCCATTCCCATCCTATATGTGAGGTGAAATCATTTCATCTCTTTAAGCCTCAGTTTCTTTATTTGTAAAATGAGGGGAATAGCCTAGATAGTTTCTCAAGTCCTTTCTAGTTCTCCACATATAAATATGAGGCTCCTGACCCCCAACCCCTACTAAGAGGCCAACACCTTTAAGTACTTTCTGTAGTTGTGGTGACGAGTCGGCACAGAGTCACCTACCTACATTTTGCCTAAGTGCCTTATGGTCAAATGAGGGTAGGTCTATCACTACAGGACAGAAAAAAAAGTTAACTGGCCCCAAAGCCACTTCCTAAGCAGCGAAGAAATTGCTTTTTTGGCTCCGTGAGAACAATTTTCCCTGTCCTGCCTTGTCTCACCCTAACCAAGAAGACTCCAAGGCTACTATGGCTGATAAGAACAATGGTCAGTATAAGCATAATGGGAATGACAGTGCTCTTTTCATTTGAAATCTTTAAAGCTGAGTTCTAATCCCCACAAATGACTCTTCAGTAAAATGAGGGGAGCAGGTGAACAAAATTATCTTCCAAGTCCCTTTCATAGTTAAATCAACAGACACTGGGCAACTGGACCAATCTGTAAAGCCAGAGTAAGGTTCGTCTTTGCAAGGTTCCATATTATCCCCTTCCCCTCAGCCGCCCACCCCAGACACCTAGCTTGAGCCCCCTTCCCAAAGGGCCTTGGTCACAAGGAGATGGAATGATTAAAAACTGAATTGCAAAAAGGTGGGGGTTGCTTTCGACCCTTTAAACCAAGTAAAATATTTTTGTTAAAAACAGCAATTGAGGTGATAAATTATTCCTTCCAGGGTGAAAGATGAGAATGCCCTCAGGCGAGGCCCTGCCCAAAGATAGGTGGTTTTGCAAATGGGCCTCTGGAAGGCCTCCAAGCTGTGGCCTAATGGAAGCATTTCCAGAGCTGAGGGAGACTGAGATGATCTGGGTTCGAGTTCTGATGTCACTCAGAATCTGTGGAAGCATTGGCCAGAGGCTTCACATCTCTGAATCCTTTTCCCTAACTGTCAAATGAAAGGATTAGACTAGATCACCTCTAAGGTCCCTATCCCAGTCAAAATCTATGATCCTTCAAGGTCTAAGAGAGCACACTTCCAGCTGGATTCTGACATTGTACCAATCTAGGGTATAGGGGCACCAAGAAGGAGGGCCCCATAAGGCTGAATGAGGGCAAGCTCCCTGGGTACCAAATTCGATGGTCCAGTGCAATGGACGGATTGACAGGCAGTTAAAAAGAATTGACAAGACTTCTGAGATAAGCATATGGTTTCACCATCAAGAATCCAAGCAGATTGAGCTAATCCAAGAGAAAAGACAATTAGGGCTCCTGGATGGGTAAAGAAAACCTTTGGGGTATATGGCCCTTCTCTTGAATTTCTCTCTCAGACAGCTTAACCAAACCTAAAGACTTTCCCCCCTTTTCATTGCTGTTAAATGGATTAAAAATAATTTCCAAGTGTTCCCTTTGCTGGGGGAGGACAAATAACAGGAGCTATTATTAGCAACCCCCTGGATGCTTAGGCTGCCAACCCCTGTAGAGTGCGTGGCACCTTTGCCTGCCAAAGTCTCTTTTCTCTCTCTCTCTCACTTATACACACACACACACACACACACACACACACACACACACACACACACACACACGCGCGCGCGCGCGCCCGCGCACCTCCCTAGAGCTGGGGCTCAGTGGGGGTAAAATGTAAACAACTATATCAGCTGCTCAATGTCCTTTTAAAATGTGCTGGGAGGAAGGATCTCCTGATAAGAACTGGCAATTCAAAGGCCTGGGGTTGGAAGACAGAGGGGGTCTTTGAGTACCAGTGCCAACTTCCCCCTTGCCCTCAACAATTCCCAAGCTTGGCATCCCCAAATCAGAGACAATACAAGCTGCTAGGGGACTGAGAGCATCTACTCTCCTAAGTCAACAACAGAAAGTATGCTGAACTTAACAGTCCAAGTGAATGAATTTGAGTCCACTTCTGTTGACTGCCCGTTTAAACTTGAACAAGGTAACCTTCCTTCAATGGACTTCATTCTCCTTGTCTATAAACTGAGGCAATCAGATCACCTCTAAGATATCCCTTCTAGACCTGATCCAATGATCTAAGTTCAGTACAAGTCACTCTTTGGATAAGGAAGGAACCTGAGCCCTCCCCTCCAGAGAGTAGAAATGCTTTGCTAAATGTCACCAGATAAGTTAGTGGCAGATCTGGGATTCAAACTCATGGCCTAGGACTCTAAGGTCAGCACTCTTTCCGTTGTACCATACGTTCTGCACTCCCATTCTCTTTATCCAATCCATCCAGCTCAGCTATACCAAATTCAGCTACCTCAAACACGACTTGGCTATGTTGGCTATGTCACTGTCCAGGTTAGAAACCTCTAATGCATCCCTTTTTCTAAGGAATCAAACCTAAGCTCATTATCCTAGCATTCAAGGTTCTACCCTATCTATCCCTCCCCAACCTCCAAAATTATTTCCCACTACTCTCCAATGCCAACCCTCTAATCCAACCAGACTACTCTATTTACACTAGACCACTCATCCACATGTAGAATAAGTGTGGCATAGTGAAAGACCCCTAAAATTGGAAGACCCTGTGTTTAGGCCCCAGATGCTACATTGAATGTAGTTATCCTAATTTGGGGAAGTCGTCTCCCCTTCCTGAGCCTCAGTTTCCTCATGAGTAAAATGGGGACAATAATAGTCTCCCTACCTCACAGGCTATTGTGAAGAAATAATAAATGCTGTTATCTAAATGGGACAGGCACCTTCCCACTTCTATACCCTTCTCCCATGCTGCTCTAGGAAGCTTTCTCAAAACTACTCCCAGAAATGCTCAGTTTGTCTCACCTCAGTTGGGAGCCTTTACCTGATCACTCTAGGCTCAGCTATCCTCTCCTCAGAATTCCTTCATCTGATGGAATCCTCAGTGGGTACTTAGCGGATACTTATACAAGGTGGCAAACAGGGATTACTGTGGGGTGGAGGCAGTCCAGGTCAAAGGCTATGCCAGGGGAACACAAGCTCTGGCTGAGTCTACAACACTGCAAAGGACTCAAGGAAACACCCAAGAACTCACTACGTGTCTGTACACTGAAGACCATTGTGGTGAAGCCAAAGGGGCTAACATCAGGCCACTTGGGGCAGCAGATGGGGGACATAAATGAACTCTTCCAATACTTCAGTTTAATCATCTACTGAAATGGTAGAAGTGTGGTTACCTGAAGAGGCAGGGGAACTATGGATAGCTGTGAAATCTCAAATCCTTATAAAGTACTTAAGGATAAGGATTCCTGGCTTCTCAAATTAACCGGAGAAAAGAAAGAGTTGCATTTCTTCATCTCTTCTCTATGGCCAAAATGAATCATCACAATCACGTTGCATTTAGCCTTATGTTAACATTATTTCTGGTTATGTGAGTATGGCCGGAGTGCCTATTGCTCTCCTCATTCTGGTGACTTCCGTTAATCATACAAGCCAGTGCCTACTATGTGTTAGGCACTGTGCTACATAAAGAATGAAACAATCCCTCATTTTATTCTGTTCATACAAGTCTTTCCATGCTTCTCTAAATTCTCCATATTTGTTTTAATGGTGCAGTCATATTCCATTTACCACAACTGGCTCTACCATTGCCTGACGGGCAGACAGGCACCCTTCACCAAACTCAATTAATATATAATGAAGGAATGAGGAGGGAAAACAATGACAGGGTAGGAAAATGGAGGAGGGAAGAAAAAAGGAAGGAGGAGCAGAAGAGGGGAAGGAAAGGGAAAGAATGGAAAGAAAAAGAAGGGGAAAATGTGGGAAGGAGAATAGAGAATAACACTTGGGAGAGAGGAGTAATTCTCTCCCTTTTAAAAATTTTCTACTGAGGAAAAAAACATAGTTCTCAGGTTTGCCTTAATTTCTTTGTTTATTCTAAATAAACCAATTTGCATGGAAGGAGAGTGAGCAAGGGAAGGAGGGAGAGAGGGAAAAGGGGGAGAGGGAGGGAGAGAGAGGGGGAGAGGGAGAGGGAAAGAGAGGGGGAGAGGGAGAGGGAGAGGGAGAGGGAGAGGGAGAGGGAGAGGGAGAGGGAGAGGGAGAGGGAGAGGGAGAGGGAGAGGGAGAGGGAGAGGGAGAGGGAGAGGGAGAGGGAGAGGGAGAGGGAGAGGGAGAGGGAGAGGGAGAGGGAAGGAAAGAGACTTTCTTATGGGGATTTGCTGGCCTGAGAATCTCTTCCAAAAATGTATGGGCAACAAAATCCCTGATTTCCTGTATTAGCTCATTTCCCGAGATGGCAGGCTGGCTTCCAGAGGGTCCAGGGCCCTGCCACATGGGCAGAGAGCTCCAAATTACTGTCAGCAGGCAGTTGTCCAAGCTTTCAGAGAGTTCACACCATAGTCTGTGATGGACCCCACCCACTGGCAAGGCAAGCTTGGGCTTCCTCGTTCTGCTCCTTGCCATTGGCATTGCCTATTTGGGCCCAGTCTCACCAGCTGCCCTCTCCACCCCCACAAAAATGTTTGAATTAACTATAGGTATGACAGGACCTCACAAACTGCAACTGATATTACTAATTAGGGCACTTGAGGTTTGTAAAATGATAAGAATATTACTCATTTTTTAACCACAGAAGTACTGTTTTATTCTCACTCACTCATAATTTGGGGTGGGATTCTTCTGACAGAAAAGGATGAATATGTACTCCACATTAACATTTTATAGTAGAGAGCTAGAAAGAAAACAAACCTTACCACCAGTTTTTGGGGTGTTTTTTTTTGCAAGGCAATAGGGGTGAAGTGACTTGCCGAGGGTCACACAGCTAGTAAGTGTCAAGTTTCTGAGGCCAAATTTGAACTCAGGTCCTCCTGAATCCAGGGCCAGTGCTTTATCCACTGTGCCACCTAGCTGCCCCCACCATTTTTTTTAATTTCAAAAGATTCCAATTATACAACTGGCATCCCTGCCATTTTTATTAAATTGCCATCAATGTCTCACTAATACAGCTATCAGCATTAATGCTGCATTTGATATTGATTAAAATTAGTCATCAGCTTTCACCCTCCATGGAAGGCAATACCAAGCCTTCCAGGTTGCTACCAACTTCTCTTTTCTATTTACAAATTAAATTCCAACAAAGGTCAGCAGAATGGGTCTTAATTTGGTGTTAGGGCCCTGCTGGGTTGGAATCTTTCCCCTTCTACTTTGCTATTTGTGTGACTTTGGGCAAGTTACTTCTCTTTCTTGGGCTTCTGATTCTTGCTCTGTTTCTTTTCCTTTTCTTTCTTTCAAGGCTGGGTCTCCCTATCTTGTCGGGTAAGTTGCCAAAACATAGCAATGACTATCCCAGAAGCTTTGACTTGCTTCACTTCTGACCTGAGCTCCCACTTCTGGGAGTTCTCCATATTGATGTTAGAATTAGTGTGTACATCTGATTTATTTAGCCTATTGTGGTCCAGAACTTTCGAGCTCAAGAGATCTATCAGCCTCAGCCTGACCAGTGGCAGGGATTATAGGCATGTGCCACCACACCCGACCATTTGATGCCTTTCCAACTCTAAATGTTAGGAGCAGAAGTGGAGAGACTTATTGCCTGAGAACTGCATAAGGATTAGAATCACAGAATGCTAGAACTGGAGTAGATGACCTTAGAAATCATCCGGTCCACCTACTTCATTTACAGATGAGGAAATTGAAGGTCAGAAAAGGGACAACGGCAGAACCAGAACCTCCAACTAATGTCATTTTCTAAGAAAATCAATTCATTTACCCTTTTCTATTGTCAGAAGTAATTCAATTAACTTAATCAGCAATACATAAAACCAAGAGATATGATAAAAATGTCCTTGGCAAAGTCATCAAAAAGTCTGTAATTCCCCAATCCAATATCAATGTTCTTCTTATTTCCCAGGGACATTCGAAACCAGGTTTTTCCTTGTTTGAGGGCACCCCTGAAGTCACATCTTCTATAATTGAATTAATCACATTTTAAAAATGAATCAGCAACAGATACACAACGTAGGCCAAAAGTCACAAAGGGGGTTCAATATTTAATAACACTTTTATTTTTGTTTTTAATTTACAATACCATAGCATCATATACAGTATATATAGGAAGTGAAATCACATTATGTGTGAAAAATAAAATCTTGTAAGTGGTGAACAATACAGAAAACATGATTTTCAAAAAGTTATTAAAACATCATGACTTTTAGTCCACCCTATAGTTCTATCTTGGATCCTCTACTCTTAGCAGTTAACTGTGGATATGGGTTTGCTGTAGAAAATAATCAGCAAAAATCCACCTATGCTTTTTCATGTGTATACCAACAATACCCATTATGTGACTACAGACTACTTTAAAAAATTATTATGAAGAGAAATCAAACATATGCCAATAGTTTCTTGGTCTTTTAATAGTACGTCTTCCTCTCTGAAACATCCTAAAAACCTATCCACAAGTACCTTTAATTGCATCACCTGAAGCATAGGTACTTCTTCAGGTCTAGCTGCTATCTCCACCTTCTTAGGCACCACTGCCACTTCTATACGACACATAGGGCACTAAGAGGCAATGTAGTCCAAATGGGGTAATCCCACTGATGTCACCCATAACTACTAGAAAAATGTTGGCCTATCTGTTTCAATTCACGTATGTCTGGTATCCTTCTACTTTCTTCTACAAACGCTCTCACCATAAATGACTTTGCTGAATCTCTCATCAAGTTCTCTGCAGTTCCATTTTCCCCCAATTACTTGTTGGTGTTCTGTGAAATAATGTTTTGCAAATGAACTTGTACTCTAAATATGTGTTGCCATTGGCTGTCACGTCCATTTTACTTGGCCAGGAGAGTATTCACTGGCTGACAGTTTCTAGATTCCTTTGGTCTTCTGATACTGGTGACAGGTACAAGAATGATTAAACATCTCTGAGACATGGTGATCAAATCATTCCCTTAAGTTATGTCCATTTACCATTTTTGGAGTCAATAACCTGTTTAAAGAGGCTTAATTAGACCTACTGTGACCACACACAGTATGGTTTTCTCATTCTAATTTTCCTCTAATTTGCTATAGCAATTAATACAAACAATGAAACTCCTAAAAGTGGTCACATGCATTTGAGTTTTTAATATTCTAACTAAATTATATAAAATATGATCATTAGTTCCAGGCTCATGGAAATATGCAGTATAAATCTGAATAACATGACAACTTCAGGGTATTATTTATTTGCACTAATCAGGACCTAGTTCTATTTACTCTGACCAGTGTTCTACCCATTCAATGACCTGTAGTATCCAGACAGCTAACTCCGAAATCACTGCCACTTATATAACTAGTCTTTCTAATTCCTCAAGATACGGTCAATTTCATTTGTTATGATATTGTTTGGTTCTTGACATATTCATTGTCTTCTGAAAATATTCACTATTTACAAGCATGAGGCTTCTAAGTCAGCCGAGGCCTTCAAACCCTTTTGTTTAATGATCCTGGATTGAATTTCCCTAGGCAGCTTTGACTTCCTTCCCTGTGCACACTGTCACACTGAAGTGCCCAAGTTAGAGAAGTGTATGATGACTTGATTTGGAAGATCTTGAAACATTCTTCATAGAATTTCTGTATAAGAGATGTTGACATATGAATGAAAATTATCTTCACTGGAATTGGTTTACTTATGTTTACACTGACCTCATCAAGGTGGGATAACTAAGAATTCCATGCAATAATGTTTTTTTTTTCTTATCTGTGGAAACACAATAATCTCCAACAATTCCTTTATTTATATCTCTCCTAGAAGATCTGAACCTATGAAACATCTTTACATTTAAAAACAACTTCCTTTTTTCTTATTGTCCAATGATAGAAAAAAATGTCACAATAGGTGTGGCTCAGTTCCTCTAGTTCACCAACTGATTGGTCTTAAACAAAAATTACATCTGAGTACCTATAGTTAAACTAACATTAGTAGGTGGTCTAATATTTGTGATTTCTTTCCCATCATCATTTCCAAAGTAGAAACCCCACTCCTCAATCCGGTTCTTCCTCCAATCTTCTCTATTTCTGTCAAATGTGGATCCTTCCAGTCACTGATGTTCACAATCTCTAAGTCAATCATGGACTGTTCGTTCTCTCTCTCTCTCTCTCTCTCTCTCTCTCTCTCTCTCTCTCTCACTCACACACACACACACACACACACACACACCCCTTATATGTCCCATTTCTACATATTTTGCATTGAATTCTTCTATTAACACACCCTTTACACCCTAGGTCCAGCCTTTATTAGCTCATGCCTAGGTTACTGCAATGGATTCCTAATTAGGCCTTCGGCTTCCAGCCACTTTCCTTTCCAATCCTTCCTCATCACAGCTTTCAAATGGATATTCTCAAAGCATTGATCTGACCATGTTACTCCCCTTCTCAAAAACCTTCAGTTGCTCCCTATTGTCTCTAGGATAACATAAGAAACACTGCCATGTAAAGCCCTCCACAGTTTGGTTCCTACTGCTCTTCTCAGGCACTCTTTCCTTTTCCTAACTTCCTGCTTCAAATTATCCTAGTTATTCCATGTCTGAAACATTGCATCTCCCATGTCCAGGCTTTTGCACATGTAGCACATTCTCTTCTCACTTCTACCCTTTTAGAATTCAGAGTACAACTCAGGTGCGACCTCCCAGACAGGCCTTCCCCCCACCTTGATACACCAAGCTGTTAATGTTCTTTTCCTATTGAAATTACTTTGCATAACTTTGTATTTCTAGAGGGGAAGAGTCTTATTTGGGATTTCTTTGATGTAGGACATTCTCAGAATGGAAACTTTCTCCACTAATACAGATCAGCGACACCTCTGTAACTTAGAGTCCTAGAGTTGTGTCTCAAGCACTCAGAGGTTAAATGTAAATGGCCCATGGTCACAAGGGTAGACAGGGTTGGCATAATGTCAGTGACTGGCTATAAACCCAGGTCTTCCTGACCTTTGAGGTCAAGGATTCTGTTGTAGTCACCTTTCCATGGCCCATAATACTAAACACAGTATCCTGCAACTAATGGGTATTCAATAAATGTTTGTTATATTACTGGGGGGCGGGGTAGAATTACACTATATACTGCAAACACATTTTGTTTTAAATCTGTCAAACTCCCTACCAAGGAACAAAAGTAATAATAAAAATGTAATCAAGTTTGTATATATATGATTTGACTTTTTGGTCACTGCATAATGTTGCCTATTTTTGTATGTTCCAGACTTATAAAAACAGAAATATTATCTAAATTAATATTTCACTTATCTCACCCCACCTTTTCTCTACAGTGTTCTATGTAGAATAGGTACTTAATAAATGGTGAATGAATGAATAAATGAATGAAGGTTCTTTCATCCCCTAAAATAAGAAAAAAAGTTCTTCAAGCAAAAGCCACATAGCCTGGAAAGAACACTGTCCTAAGAGGCAGGAAACTTGGGCCCTACTCCTGGCATTGACCAGCTATGGGACTCTGAGCAAAGCCCTTCCTCCTCTCTGAGTTTCCATTTCCTCTTCCATGGAAAGGAGGAGTATAGCCTCTAAAGCCTCTACCAGCTCTCAAGTCATGTGATTTGCCCACAGTCACCTAATCATTTGAGAGACATTAGGGAAATCACGAGTGCCCAGAGAACTTCTCACTTGGAAAAATCTTCATATTTAGGGCCAATAAATTTCACAAGCTTCTCCAATCTCATCCAGAGAAAATGTTGGCATTACCCCTAGCAATTTTTTTCCCCTTGGCAAGAAAAAGACGTTCAATTCTTTTTTCAGATTGTGAAATCTTAAATTTCTGGAGGGTTGTTTCACCTGCCATTCATTTGAAAAAAAATAATTAGTTAAGAATGAAAACTATTTTTCCTCCTTGATCAAGCTCCAAGAGTTTTTGGATGGATTCTCAGTAATAAAAATAATAGCTTTTCTTTACATAGCACTTCAGAGCTTTACTGGGCTTTCACCACCAGTAAGGCATTTAATCCTCAGCTGGCAAACTTTGTATATGCCCATCTCAGAGATAAAGAAAAGAAGGCTTCCCAAATTGGCTCGATCCAATGTCATACAATTATTAAGGACAAAGAGCCCCATCCCAGCTCGGTGTTCTACTTCCAGTTGGGCCACTGAGGCAGAGTAAACTTATGAGAATCATTTCACTTCCATCAAATTCAGTTTCCTCATCTCATAGAAACAGCAATCCTTGAGTTTAAAGGGACCTTGAAGGTCATCTTGCCCTACTCCTAAACAGGTACCCCTTCTATCAATCACATGATAATCAATAAATCTGCTCTGGGCCAGGTACTGGCCTCCATAACAGGAAAATAAAGACAGAGAAGAAACAGTCCCTGCCCTTGAGTTGCTTAGAGTCTGTTGAGGGAAACAATACATATACCTGTATAGAGGTAAGTAAAAATATAGTCTAAGTAAATTTGTGTTCATCCAGATTCTGCCAGTGATGGATCACCCACTACCTTCTGAGGCAGTCCATTATCGTTCTAAGAGTTAGAAAATTTTTCCTGACATCAAACTGAAATTAGCCTCTTAACAACTTAGGCACATAAGACCACAGATTCAGACGCAGAAGAGACTTCCGGGACATCTAGTTCTTCTAGTGATTGCTCAAAGTCATAGAAGTATGAAAGAGAATCAGAAATCAAATTCAGGTCCTCTAACTCCAGAAGCGGCATTCTTTCCACTAAGCCACACTGTCTATTGGTCCTAGTTCCGTTCTCTAGGGCCAAATAGAGTATGACAAGTCACACAAATACCGAAAAGTACCTTAGCTCCTACTAAGTCATCTCTTCTCCAAGCCAAAAATCCCCAGTTCCTTCCACTGATCTTATGTCCCCTTCCTGACCGGATTACCTATCCTTCCAGGTCAAAGGCCTTCCAAGAAGGTGTCACCCAGAATCAAGCTGGTAAAATAGGAATAGATTCCCACCATCCTCTGCCAAATGAAGGCTATGAGGAGCTAACATGGGTAAGTTCCAGCTCTCATGTTTTGTCGCTCACTGATGGGCTACATTCAATCTCCTACAAATCAGGACACCAAGCCATTCATTCAGCAAGCATTTGGGCATTGTGTCACTATACCCAATGTTACTGACTTCTGCATTTCATCACGCCTCCTCCTAGTGATCACTGGTCCAATATCAGGGTGGGGTGGAGTTGGGGTTGAGCAGAAAGGCCAATGTCCAACTGGCACTCTCTCCTGTACCCCACTACCTAAAAAGGATTAAGTTTGCTGGGTGCCACCCTTATTTGTCACTGCCATTTAGGGACCACAAAGTCTGAAGATGTATGAGGTTTCTACCCACCAAAGAGTGACTTCATTTCAGATTGCTGCTGCCAAATGACTGTCCCCTTCAGTGAGCCTAAGCATCCCCTGCTAGGCCATGTCAGATGTCAAATAAATATTCCTAAGGCAGAGATCAAACCAAGCCAGTCTGCTACTCAAAAATCTGCAAACATTCTCTCCTACTTCTAGGATAAACTATCAATCCCTCAGCTGGGCAAAAGCTCTACACAAAATAATACAAATTAACATTAAATATAAAAAGATAAAAACTGAACAGGAGCTTGTCCCTAGACCATATCCACTTGAACTTATTCCAAAAATATGAGAATGAAATGTTAAACAATAATTTTTAACAACTATGTAATACCTAGTAAGACACAACATGGTGGTTAGAATTATTCGTCATAATTTCATTATCTTCCATAGACTGACGGATGACAAATCTCCATAACACAAATACAGACTTCGAAACAGCAAAGAAAAGTCAATCAATGAACCATATTGCAAGTAGAATATTCTCAGCAAACCTATGCTCACAGCTGTCCGATTCTAACACTGGTCCACAAGCATTTGACTATGTTTTCAATGGATATCACTCTCTACTGAACGCTTATAAGTGTCATAGTTTATGGAATCCAAACATTTCAAAATACAGAGATAGGAGAGGATAACGAACTCATACAGGAATTGAATAAGAAATATATCACTGCTATCATCCTGTCTGCTACTAGAGTTGTTAAAAGATCAGAGACATGGAGAAGTAACCTTAGATGCCACCTAGGCCAAGAGTTCTTAACCTGTAGTGTGTAAACTTTTTAAAAAATATATTTTGACAGCTATTTCAAAATAACTGGCTTCTTTAATTATCCTGTGTATTTTATTTTATGTATTTAAACCATTATTTCCAAGAGGGAAACCATATACTTCACCAGACTATCAAAGGCATCTGTGACACCAAAAAAGGTCAAGTAGCCCTGATCTAGTCATTTTATAGATGAGAAACCCAAGATGGGAACTGACTTGTGCATGAACAAATAGGTATTATGGCTCAAAAGTGGAATATGAACTGAGGTCTTCAAGATACTCTCAGTGAGCCTACCAAAGATAACTTTATATCTTAAAATTTTTATTCAATTTTTTAAAAGTTTTTTGTGCATTTGTGTGATAGTTGTCAGAATATTAATGATAAAAAATAGTGGCACTTGTCCCTAAACCATTTCCACCTGAACACTAATTAAAAATGGATAAGATAACAATGATAACAGCTTTCTTTAATACTGAACTTAAAGGTGCATAAAGCACTTGGCATATTCTCACATTTGATCCTCAAAACCATCTTGTGAGGTAGATGCAATTATCCTCATTTGACATTTGAGGAAAATGAGATTCTCAGAGGTTGCCCTCACTTGCTCAGGAGGTAGAATTTGAACTTTGATCTTTCTGACTCCAAAGGCAGGACTCTATTCTCCATGCTATGCTTTCTCCATACTAGAATTTTGAGAAATGTCTCTCAAGGCTGATTTTTAAGAGTCTAATGAGTTGAATCATTTTCTAGATCATGGAGGTCCATTCCAGATTCTTTATTGTGTCCTCTGGCATGTGTGTGCATATACGTGTATACACACACACACACAGAATGATTCGCAGTTGATAGAGAATCAACAGGATTGGCTACATTACCACTAGCCCTGGATTCACTGGTAATTTAACTTTTAAGGTAATTGCACCTATTTAATGCTCAATGAACATTAAAGCTAGAAAGAGACTTAGAGATTATCTATTCTGATCCCTTTCATTTTCCATATGGTCAAATTGAGAAGAAATTTAAAAAAGAAATAAAAAAAATAAAAAAGGAGAAGGGAATAGACTTGGCCACCCAGCAAGTGAGTGTCAGAGTTGACATGGGAATCCAGGTCTCCTGAATTCCAGATGGATATTCTTTTCCTTCTGCAATGCTATAGTTTTGCCATGGCCAAGCATCCCCAGTACTTCAATGAATATCCCAGGGCAGTCAGGCTTGGTGATTTGCCATCCTCCAGCCCAGCTATAGGATGGCAACTCCTTACTGCAATCTCCAGGTTTGCCAAGGTGGTTGGATTGGTACCGGAGATTCTTCAAGCTAAAGATGTTAGACGGGTTGTTTGGGGCTGCAATGGGGCCCAATACCAGGCTACCATCCTAGGAAGCTGCATTTTGCCTCTTTCATAGGGCTATTACTAGGAAAGCACTGGGTTACCCACCCAGTCCTCTACAGCACAGTACTTGCTATTCTGACCAAAGCTTGGGCAGGAACATTCTGGCCCAGAAAGATTTGACTGACAGGACTAAGATGGCAGAACAGTGGCCAAGTGGAGATTTTTCCTATTTCTGTAAGATGGCCAGAAGGAATCACTACAAAAGCTTTGGTGGGGTTTCCGGCATGTTCCATGTGCACCCAAAATGCCTATGAAGATGGCTAAAGGAGCCACCTCTACCTCTCTCCAAACAGCAGCAGACAGAACACTAGTCCAGGAACACTCTCATTCCCTCTGGCCCTCATTATCCATTATCCCAACCCTGGTCCCCTCTGCCACCTATGAGCTGTGTGGTCTAAATCATATCCAGCCCTGTTCTTGATATGTTTCCTTTTCTATAAAGCAAGACATTGGGAGTACCAGCAAGAGTCAAAAGACCTGGTTTCAAACTTTCCCTCTGGAACTCACTAGCTCTGTGACCTTGGCTCTAGCATCTTTCCTTACTTAGTTACCCCCTCTGGAAAACAAAGGGGCTTAACTTGTTGATTTCTTCTGTGAGAGGACCTCTGAGTTTCCTGCCAAATCTAGATTCCATGAGAGGGTCCCTAAGGTTCCCTCTAACCCTGACACTGTGTGAGCCAATCCAGTTCAAGAGTGATGATGTAAGCTCCTTGAGGGCAGCGATTGGTATATTTCTGTCGCTGGATCCCCAACACCTAATACAAAGTCTTGCACTCAGATTCACGGTAAACATGTTTGCTGCATTTAATTGCATATTGGGATGTATAAGAGGTAGCTGAGGTCTTCCCAATGCAAACATAACTAACATAGATGATCCAAGGTCTTTCATCAGTTTTCAACTCTCCAGTGGCTAAAGGATGAAAGTCTTCAAATATCCTTTTTAAAATATCCTGGGCTCCCTGATGCCTATATTTCTACCATGATAAGGACAAGTAAATAAAGAATTCAACAGGATTTGGGTAAAATTCACTTTAAAAATACTAACATCAAAGAGCCAATTGTCAGAGGGGAATTTCAATGCATGGGTTAGGAGAGATACCAAGACAGGTTTGGTTGTTTTGAATGAACAAATAAACCAATTCAATATCCATTCTTACGAAGGAACTATTAAAATATACCCAAGTTTCGTGATACCACAAGGATGATGAAACTTATACATAGGCAAGACTCTCTACTTTATAATAATGAAAGCTTTAGGCACAAGGAGCATTAGGGATCACTATATCTTCCTCGACAAGCAAGTTTCTCCTTAAATACATTAAGTGATGGATAATTCACTGCCTCCTGAGCCCATCACACTCTTAGCTAAAATTGTTACCCAGATCTTCCTTATGTTAACCTGAAATTTTCTTCCTTGAAACTTCCCCCCATTTGTCCCTGCTCTCCTCTCTGAGGACAAGGAGGGCAAACTGAATCTCTCTTCCATGCTTAAAAGCCTTCATGCATCTGAGAATAATGATCATATTCCCCCGATCTTCCCTCCCACACCATCCTCAAGTCTTCTCTTCCTTAGTCTTATGGTGAGAGCCTCAGAGGTAGAGATGTGCTAAGCTTAAAATTAGTGGACCAGTCTTTCTGGACTTCTCAAGTGATTTTCAGTTCTCAAGCTCTAATTCTGCTGTTCTATAATGTCTGAAATTTCCACTGTCATTTGAGTGAAATTCAAGCAAAGGGTATTTCTGTTTTCTGAACTTCCTTAGTTTTGGGCACTATTCCACAGAGAAGTTAAAACCCATTTGTGAATGTTATCGCTTAACTGAAGAGAGATATCTAGTCTCAACAAAATACTTTAAAGTATAATTATTTCACCCCCCAGTGGGGCTCCAAACTTAGGAAGGTTTAGAGAAATTACGTCAATGTGCCCCAGCCAGTGTATTGGAAATCTAGGCACGAAGAAGATCCATCAGCCAGGTTAGATAGAAAAACCCTCCCAAGGAAGATTACAGTCCAAGGGCCTCCCAGGTCAAATCGGTGGTCCCTGGAATATCATATTCAAAGAGTAAGACAAGGATGTGGGAACAGTGGGGAGAGCTGCAGTTCCTAAGCTAGGGAGTCAGACTGGAGCCTGTCAGGGAGAACCCATTACAAAGAGAAGCAGTAGGAGTTAGCAAAATGACAATCTGTTCCATAAGGAACTTTCCCTCCCACAACAGAGGGGTGCTACTTGTAGAAATCTTTGAATGACAGTGGGATATTGGTCATGTCAAGGTTATACAAATCAATAATCCTAGTGTGGAAAGGGGTAGGGGCATTGACATTGTGGGCAAGCAGTCCTTAAGGGCATTGTCAAGTTCAAAGTTTAAAGGCTTGACTGAAGAAATACCAGGTAGTTCAAGAGGACATTAAAATTTGAGGTTACCAAAAAAGCAAGTCCAAGAACTCACAAATTGGTCAAATTGGTGTTGATGGCCTCATATTAGCTAATTAACCCACTATTCAAATGACCATCCCTTCCTTTCTGTTACTTTTTTCATTACTGACCATGACGTTACTTCCGACTCAATGAAATTCTGATGTTAGCTGACTTGGTATTCTTTTTTGTGGGGGACAGATCTATTATTTCTTCTACTGGAGGTAACTTGAAGTGAGTTCCTTCCTCCCACTTATGCAGATTTGTACTTGCCCTAATATTTCTTGTTTTGGAGAACGTTTGAGGGACACTGAGCATGTCCAGTATGACTTAGCCAGTACTGGCAGAGGAGACATGAACTACATCCTTCCAACTCCAAGGTTGGCACTTCTATATATGCTATGATTGCCTCTGATGGTACCACAAGTTTGCCTTGGCTGCTGCTTATAATGATGCCTGCCACACAGAAGGTCATGAATAAGTGCTTGCTGAAATGAATTATATTTTACAACTCATGGCCAAGTCTGTACAAGCATTTATTGAGTGCCTACTCTATGCCAGGCACTGTGATATAAGAATAAATTAGGTCCCTGCCCTCATGGAAGTTATAGTCTAGTAGAGAGAGTTAAGATATGGACGCCATTAACTCAAAATCAAAAGATAGTAGATTCAGCACAGAAGAGAGGTAACTAAGGGCTAAGAAAGGAGTTAGGAAATGGAGAAGACCCCTGCTGACCCAATGCAAAGTATAGGACTACCATTTAAATCTAGGTGATTAAACCTAGCACAAAGAATACTGGTACAAGGTCAGAAGCCCTGAGGTAAAAGCAAAGATATATAATTAGGGGACAATTTAGCTTCTGAACCTCAACTTCTTCCTCTAGAAAATGGGATTAATAATATCCGTGTGTGTGTGTGTGTGTGTGTGTGTGTGTGTGTGTGTGTGTGCGCGCATGCACGTACACATGCTCAAGCGCCCTGTCAGGCTCGGTTATTGTGAGACAAGGGCTTCAAGAACTACCTAAATATGTGTCGTCGTTGCTTGTTGTTACTCAGTCACGTCTGACTCCGTGACCTCATTTGGGGTTTTCTTGACAAAGACAATAGAGTAGTTTGCCATTTCTTTCTCCAACTCATTTTACAGATGAAGAAACTAAAGCAAAATGACTTGCCCAGGGCCACACAGCTAGAGAGTGTGTGAAGAAAGATTTGAATTCAGGTCTTCCTGACTCCAAGCTTAGTGATACACCCATTACACCACCTAGCTGTCCACAAAATAGCTATTGACTGACATTGAGGGTATAACCATATAAGACAGGCAGCTTAAATATTGATGTAAGAAGCAAGATGCTGGTCAAGCCAAGACTGTCTTCAATGATCCGTGTGGAACAGTAGAAATAGAACTAAAATTGGAATTCAAGGACCTGGGTTCAAATCCCAGGTCTTGCATTTACTAATTTTGTGATCTTGAGCTTCACTTTCCCCACATTTAAATTAAAGGGCTTGGACTAGACTATTTGTCTCTGAAGCTTATGAATGTGGGGAAACTCAGTTCTCTTTCCTGCAAAGATGAGTACACAGGTAACAGTAACGTGCAATCCTACATGGCACATATATTTAGAGGGGGGGGGTCATATGAAGAGAAAATAGCATCATCACTGAAAGCAACAGTCTCTCAGAGAACTGGCTTCTTTGGCAAGACACCCCACCCCTCTTCCGGCACATGGAAGTTTCCTTAGCTTGTGGTTTGGTTCCAGATGAGATGAAGAAACTTCTCTTTGAACTTTAGGGCTAGTGCTCCAGCTGGTGTTCTTTGGAGCTTGTAGTTGGAGAAGAAATGGGAGAGCTGGACTCCTGAGCACCTTTCATGTGGCCATCGTATCCACAATTCCCCTTGATCGGCCTACCTATCAAGCCTTCCAACAAAGCCTAGGTCACCACATGGTGGGGTAGGGAGCCCAAAGTGAAGGATACTAAAATTTGCTTAGCTTTGATGCTACAAAATTACCCTGTCCATTGCCTGAGGCACTGATTTTAGAAGAAGGCAGTCCCACATGTTCAGGAGGATATCATTTCCAAGTGCAAAGAGAAAGCATAATCAAGCTTCATCCAGCAAACAGGCATAAGTAGAGCATCAAACAGCTTTAAAAAGGCCATGAGAGACCATTTATTCTACTCATTCACCCCTAACCCCTTCTACACTCCATTTTTCAGAGGTAGAAGGTGAGACCCAGAAAAAGGTGGTAACTATCCTAAGGTCACACAGTGAGTTCAGAGCAAAATCAGGACTAGATTCCGGGCCTCCTGTTCTTTCCCCCTAGATTGTGTCTAGTGGCCATCTCAGACTCCAACCTCAAAATCCTCCAGGCTGAGTGACCTCGCTGAATTCCTCCTCTAATGTTTAAGTGGATCATATAGAAAGTCAGCTACAATACAGCCTAGAGGGATTCCGTCCAAGCCAGAATGGCACCTGAGAAGGCAGGCTCAAAGACATCCAAAGGACACCAGCCACAGAGGGTTCAGCTATAGCCACTTTGTTGTTATAGAATACACATTGTACATTGCAGCCCACATTTAGCTGGCTCTCTGTCATGTGATGGTAATTATTTCAGTTTGCCAGTGAAAAAAGAGAGCAAGCAGTCCCCATGGTGAACTACAGGTTCTCCAGATTAGAAAGAACTGCTCCCAGGAATAGAAAGAGAAAAATACAACAGAACTCAAAAATGGTACCACAGAAAACAAAAATATAGCAGGTGCAAGCTTCCAGGAAACAGAAAAGTGTGCTTTTCAAGGCAAAATATGTACTATGCAATGTTGCAGAGGCTGACATATAGAGAGACTATGCTGTTGCTTTATAACTTGAAGAAAGACAGCTTGGATGGCTGTCAAAAGCACGACCAAATCAAGGAACTACTGCAAGAGAGAGGTTGTGTCAGCCTTGTTCAAACAAAGGAAGAAGAGAATGAAAATGATGAGCGCTGTAAGGGCTGCAAAGTGCTTTACATACACTGTCTCCTTGGATACTCACAAGAGTGCGGTAGGAGGGGGAAAAGAATACATATTATCCCCATTTTGTGACCAAAGAAATGGAGGATCAGAAAGATTAAGCAATTTGCCCAGGATCATGTCTAGTAAGTATCAGAGGGGGACTCTTCAGATACTAAGTCCTGGTGAAAAAAGAGGTCCAAACTTGAAAGCAAGAGACCTGTGCTTGAGTTCTCTGGACCTGCTGCTCTCCAAACCTCAGTTTCTTTATCTGTAAAACAGCGCTAATGATATTCAGCCTGTCTATCTAATGATCTAGTTGGGATGTGGAAATGGGAATATATTGTATATGTACATATATATATATATATATATATATATATATATATATATATATATAATATGTTCTATATTATATATTAGCTTTGCCAATTACTCTCGATAGATAGATAGATAGAGATCTATCTACATACAGAGAGGTGGAGACAAAGGGACAGACACAGAGAAACTAATTGGCAAAGCTTAAAGGAGTAAAGAAATGTCAACTAGTTCTATACCAGTGCTTCATCCTGGCATGGGGTAGAACCTGGCATTTGAAAGGCAATGGCATCAGAGCACAAGCTCTGGAGAGGTCTACTCGTTTGGTAAGGCTCTGAATATGGTGCTGGCAACCCACTGAATCTACCGTCCCAGGACCAGTCTAGCTAAGTCCATACAGGCTCATCACTACTATGGTGGTCATTTGGCCATGGCAACCCAGGAAACAAAGTAATTTACAAAATGGCACTCGGTCCTGTATAAGCCCCTCCTGCTTCACTAACAACAATATTTGGCACTTACATAATGCTTTCATATTTTCAAAATGCTTAATACATGTTTCCATTTGAGCCTCAAAACAACCCTGCAAGGTTGGTGTTCTTATTATCTGCATTTTACTGATAAGGAGAGTAAGGTCAGGAGATGGTAACTTGCCCAGAGTCACAAGCTACTAAGTGTTTAAAACAGTATTTGAATTCATCCCTTCTAAGCCATATGACAGTGACAGAGTGATGGAAATAGGGTTAAGAATCATGTAGGTTGGGGCAGCTAGATGGCGCAGTGGTTAAAGCACCGGCCCTGGATTCAGGAGTACCTGAGTTCAAATCCGGCCTCAGACACTTGACACTTACTAGCTGTGTGACCCTGGGCAAGTCACTTAACCCCCATTGCCTAAAAACAAAAAACAAAACAAAAACAAAAAAAAAGAATCATGTAGGTTTTAGACCAACTGTAAAAATTAACTTTGTTGGTAATCTCTCTTTATCCAATGACTACTAATTAACAGAATGAATCTCATCCATCTTGACTTATAATGAAAACCACAAGACAAAAGGAGTTGGCGGCTAAATGGAATGATGGCTCATGGGTACTCATTGAAGAGACAAATAAAAGAACTGGGAAAGTTGACTGTACATTATATCCAAAGGTTTAAATGTTGCTTAGATGTTAATGGCTATTGCAGAGGGTAAAGAGGTCAAGAAATTTATGGAAGAACTCAAGCAGGTCCTTTAAACTTTGTCAATATATACTTTAATACTCAATTATTTCAATGCAATGTTGGGCATAGGGAATGATGATAAAATGGTGGAAAAATATGGCTCAGGAGTAAGAAATATAAGAGCCTAAGTCTTAAAACATGTTACTAAAGATCATGAATGTTTTCTTCAAGAAGAGAATAAGAAAATGCTGGATGTGGTGAGGACCCAATCACCCTTTTTTTATAAAAAAAGTTTTCATATGTTAACTTCTAAGAGACATGTGGAAAACAGTTGTTTACCCAGACAGACCATTGACTTATCAGAGCAAAGACAAAACTTAATACTAAATCAGAAGAAAAATAAAAATGAAAAATCATGCCATGCAATTAAAACTACTCTAACCTTGCTGTCTGAAAAAAACTATCAATTGTAATAAAAAGGAGAGGAAATTATTTTTTAAAAGTAGGCAATGGTTCCAACTATCACCAAATCTTCCAGAAATATAACTGATGTAAATCAATCATCAAAATGAGGAGAACAAAAATGCCCAGGAAGTATGATACCCAGCAAATACTCGGCTCCTTACCAAGGGAAATAAAAAGGTGGCTAAGGCTAATACCAATTTAGAATGTAAATGTGATTGGATCATCTGTTAACATGTTGTATACCTCCAGTAAAACAAAAGCATCTTGGGGGCAGCTAGATGGCGAAGTGGTAAAGCACCCACCCTGGATTCAGGAGTACCTGAGTTCAAATCCAGCCGAGGACACTTGACACTTACTAGCTGTGTGACCCTGGGCAAGTCACTTAACCCTCATTGCCCTGCAAAAAAACAAAACAAAACAAAAAGCATCTTGAAGGTAGGGACTCTCTAACTCATGTATCTGTATTCTCAACATCTAGCATGGTTAGCAGCACAAAGTAAGCATTTAAGATATACTTGTTGACTAAAGAAGGACAATTATGAAGTATCATTTTATAACACAGTAAGAAGTGACAGAGATATAAACTGAATTTCCAGAAAACTTATTAAGCCAGATCATTCTGAGAGAATTTAAAAATGAAACTGGAAGTACAAAGAGTTGAAAAATGCAAATGGTCTGTCAAGATGATAATAACAAACTATTCTTTGTATCAGTCTTTCACAAATTATGTTCTGCATCAAATTACATTTTTAGTCACACAACTAATTAAAAAGTGCAAGAATACAAGATCCTACAAGATTTCAAAAAGAGGATTTGATTCCTTAGGGCAAAATGGTGCCTTAATGGCTCTCCTCCAACAAGGTGTCTCCCATATCTCATCTGTTAACATTTTTCAAGATTTTCTGAACATTACACCAAGGACAGCTTTATTAGTGGCTATGGGGTTTTGTTGTTGGGTTTTTTGTTTTTTGGGTTTTTTTGGTGAAGCAATTGGGGTTAGGTGACTTGCCTAGGGTCACACAGCTATAAGTGTCAAGTGTCTGAGGCCGGATTTGAACTTAGGTCCTTCAGAATCCAGGGTCGGTGCTTCATCCACCGCACCACCTAGCTGCCCCGACAACTTTATTAAATGATCCTCTGATTACAAAGATCAAAAAAGACCTCAGACAGGGAGATGCGAAATACCAAAAATTATCTACCATTTTCATATGGGGATGTTGGGGGTAGATTCCAAATAGAAGAGGAGTTGCCAGATAATGCTGTTGGCAGAAGAAATTCCATTTTGCTGAATACACATCAAGGCCTAGAACACTGAAAAGCCTTTAAAATCTGATTCATGAGCAAACAAAAAGTCACTCTAAATACTCACACCAAGAAAAATCAAGTAAACAAAGTGCCTACTCTGTCCTGATTCTGATACGCAGTTGGATGGGCATTCTATCAATGCATTTATCTTGGAAAGACATTGAAGATGGACCATAAATTGAATTAACAAATGAATAGCAGGAGAGTAGGCTGGATTGCATCTGAGAAGTTGCAGTACCATTAAGGACCCCGAGTTTCTCCCTGAAACAAAAGCCCATCCTGTAAAAGGTAATATTCTTCCAATGTATTCTTCCAAGACTGAGAAGCATGAATTAAAGTTGTAGGTCACCCAAAGGCTAGTGGAGGTGTGGGCATGAATCTGGTGCAGCTTATTACGAGTAAAGAGATAACTCAGGAGAAGCCACATAAAAGATATTATCAGAGAAGTGCATTATTAGAAAAGAACGTGGGCTAGTCACATAGAGAGAGCAAAGGGTATAAACAGGGGAGCCTGTTTACTCCAATGATATCCACAGAATACCAAGAGATGTAGAGGAAGCCTCCCACTGTGTTAAATGAACACATTCTCCTTCCCCACACCCATGAAGGACCTGCGAGAGGACATGCACAAGAATCACGCAGAATAAGAAGGAGAGCAGTCTTGGAGGATGCTCATCAATGCAACCTCGCCACCCCTCCCCTCGATCTTCATTTGGCATTTGGTAGCTTTCTAATACATTTTTTAAATGTTCCATATTACAATTATATGTGTTTATGTCTCATCCTCTTATAAGCCTATAAGCTCCATGTGGGCAGGGACCATGTCTGACTGAAACTGTATATTTCCTCCAGAACCTAGGACAGAGCTCTGAACATAGCAGACACTTAATAAATATTTGCCGAGTGAATGGACGGATGATTCTGTGGCAAACAACATAACTGGGGTACCTTAAACTCAGGTTCTGACTGAATGCTTGGTTAATCATTGAAAGTGACTCAGAGTAAAGCAATGTCAATTGTTAATGAGCAATGACAGAAGCTTAGAAAATGATTGATTTTATGGGTCAATAGGGAATTGTGTGAGATCAGCTGGGATCCATTAAGGACTGGAATTTCTCAACATCTTTCCTCCTTCCTCTCTGCCTAACTCCTGTTAATCTTTGCTTTTCCAGAGAGAGGCCGTAAATGAAGAGGTATTTAAGATCCAAAGACAATTAAATTCCAGAAGCCAAGGAGAAAAGAGAGACAAGAGAAGGCAAGGGCGGGGGTGGTAGGAAGAATTCTGGGGAAAAGAGAACAGAAAAACAAGGTGGGTTGGTTGTGCCTGTCTCTCTTCACCTGGTGGTTTCCAGCTCATCCTTTAAATTCTAATTCAAATGTTGACCCTAATCTTTGAAGCCTCCTGGGAGTGCCTGAGACTTCACATACCATTATCTTTGCCCCTCTCTACCACACCTATTATGTACCATTGTGCATTAGTTAAAAGTGCTTGGTATCTTCTCCCCCAACTATGCCCCCAAATAGGGGTTTTAGCTGAACTTTGTATCTCCTCTAGTAGCTGGCATCATGCTTTGCAAGCTTAATAGCAGAGATGTCATAAGTTACATCTGTCAGATCTGTGCTTGACCCTAAACTGCCATGTGCTCCCTCTTGCTAAAGTGATCAGCCAGATAGGAATGTGTACTAGACAGTCTCACAGGAATCAATGGAACAGGCAATCATTAAAATCCTATTGCAGTGTGTAGCACAAAAAACAATTTTGAAAAACTGGTACTGTTGAAAAGCTTTAGCCCCTTAGTTTCAGGTGGGAACCAAATATTTCTATATCTCTACTTTCAAAAGGAAATTATCATTTACATCCTTGTTATAATTTGCTTTAATGCTTATAAGCCATTGAACATTTTCATTGCCTCTGTCATCAAGAAACACAGTCCTATTGCAATAGCCTCAGAGATATAGGAGCTTGAACAGAATTTTGTAGGGGAGTCACCCAGAGTATTATCTGATTTTTATTTCATTCTGAGAATCTGACTTTTCTTATTTGTGTTGTCATTAGCAAAACCTCTCTCTTCTGACTAGGAGATGACAGCATTACAATTATAGTCCCTACCCAGGAGAAGAGGAACAATGTGGCCTTGAAGACTGGGAGGCCTGTGTTTGAGTCCTGCCTCTGATACTACATGTGTGCCCAAGTCCTCCTTCATTTCTAGAGTGGCACTGGGACGGTGGTGGGAGATGGAGCAGGGCATGCTAAGAATCAGTCTTTCAGATGTCAATAACAGGAACAACTGATATTTCTATAGAGCTAAAAAGTTTGTAAAGCACTTTATATACATTATATCACTTGATCCTCACAAAACCTTATGAGATGGGTGCTATTATTCTTCCTAAGTCTTCCTAATTTATAGATGGAGAACTGAGGCTCAGGTTGATTAAACCACTTGACCAGAGTCACACATGTAGTGTCAGGCATAATTCAAATATAGGTCTTCTGGACTCCTAAATTCATTCCTTTAGGCATTATGACACAATGAAACTCTAGGAAAAAGTATCACCCCTTAGGTTGTGTAGTGAAGCCTATGGGACCCCCCCCATGAGAATCACATTTTAAATGCATAAAATAAAATACACAGGATTACAAAGGAAACCAATTATGTTGAATGGGTTATCTATGTATTAGGGGAAAAAAGTTATAAACCCCAGGTTAAGAACTCCTGAGGTCTAAATATTCGATTTTTCTTCAGTAATCAATGAGTGGACACCCTACCAGAGGGATAAAATGTGGGTTTGTATCTATTTGATATTCCTGATTGGCTAATCATTACAAGAGCCAAGAGGCACTATGCATTGATCTGTGGGTAAATCACAAATAAACCAGCAGCCTTCATTAAATGCAGCTCAAGACACTGTCCAAGGTGCTAGGGTCGATAGACGCTGAGCTAAGGCAACTGTTGGCCTCAGCTCAGTCCTTGGCGTCTCTTAGTCCCCTCTTCTAATGACCTACACGACTTAGAGGCTTCAGGTACCCCTGGTCTGGCTGTCCCTCTGACCTGCCAACTTCCTGAGGACTCTAGGTTTTGTTCATGCTTGTTGTCTTTGATTCAAACTACAAACAAAAATTTTCTTGGCCTGGCAACTAGTGGTGAAAATTAACCTTTGACTCCTTGACAACTCATAATACCATGAGACAGACTGGCCTATTCCACAGGGTACTATGGATACTTGCCACCAGAGGCCAAACTTCTACCATTCTGAAAGACTGCAAACTGGCCAGCTAGGGGATGTCCATCTGCTATTCAAGGAGCAGCTAAAGAGGCTCAGCATGAAAAGACTGGCTAGCACATTATGACGTTTTTCCCCTAACTAAAGCATCTCATCAAGTCATCTAATTAAAAATCAACTGACATTTATATAGTGCATTCAAATGTTTTATACAATATCTGATTGATTATCAAATCACTAATATTAGCATTATTTTTGTGAAGCATGTGGCAATCAAGTGCTCTAGAGATCCACTGAGAAGCCCTGTAATCCTGATTTTAGGCTACCTAGACTGAAAAGAACATACCTTTGGAACTGCCATCGCATTATTAACAAAATACCCTTCATGTGAGAACTGTGCCCCCATGCCAAAAACAAAACAGGTAGCAGATATTTTGTATTTCATTTTCTATGTATATTCCTATTCTCAAGTAGAATGAAGCCTCCCTGACAAAGGGGCAAGTGAGAAGGGGGGGGGGATGGAGAATATGAACATTTGCAACAGGGTTCAAATGACTATGGTAGGCTGAGATTACCATGAGAACACTGCAAGATGATGTTAGATCAAGGCAACCTTCTATAGGACAAGTTTCTTTTTCTCTGGAAGATATTCCAAGAGTCTCCCAGGAAGCTCTTTACAATGTTAAAATGACACTGACTTTTTAATTTGTCAGTATGGGCTGATATAAAGGTAGTATTTACAAAACCCTTTTTATTTTCCTGGTAAATTCTTCCTGTAACTAGTATTCTGTTTGTTCTTATTCTCTTTTCTTCTTTCCTTTTTCAGAGTTTGCCTGTTAACTTCCCTCATCTTGTGGTATTTAACATTTCATCAATCTGTAATATTCCAAAGGGCCCAGTCCCAAAGCCTACCTTCCTATTACCCATCAATTCAGCATATGAGCTTCAGGAATTAAAAATTAAATTAGAAATATGGATTTGCCTTCAAGAAGCTAAACACATGTCATGTTATACACTGTCTCTTTTGTTAAGTGAATATAAAATCAATATATAGAGACCTACACTTTCCAAAACCTTAAAGTTCACATACATATTTCTGTTAGAAGACTTGGTGAAAGAAAAGTAAAACTAATCTGAAGTGCCTTAAGAATATCAGTTGAATAAGCTCTGCTCAACAATACAATGATCCAAGACAATTCCGAAGGACTCCTGAATGAAAATGCTCTCCATATCCAGAAAAAGAACTGTGGAATCCTAATGCAGATGGAGCTATGGCTCACTTTTTTCACTATTGTCACTTTTTTGGGTTTTGTCTTTCTTGAGGTTTTTCCCTTTTGTTATGATTCTTCTTTCACAACATGACTAATGTGGAAAAATGTTTAACATGATTATGCTGTATAACCTATATCAAATTGCTTGCTGTCTTGGGGAGGGGGGAGGTAAGGGAAGGAGGAAGAAAAATTTGGAACTCAAAATCTTATAAAAACAAATGTTGAAAACTATCTTTCCATGTAACTGGAAAAAATACTATTACAATTGGAAATTTTTTTTTAATTTTTAAAAGAATATCAGTTGAAGAATTCAGATCAAAATTTCCATTCCAATAATTATGTTTTCCCTCAGTATACCTTTCAGTTTAAAAACCCACACTCTTAGCTGTAGCTGCCACAAAAGCACAATGGAGAATCTTCACGTTCTTTTCACAGGTTCAGTTTATTCCATCACTATTTTCATCTGATGGTCTGTACCTATAGAGGAACTTCATAAACCCTATGAAAAAGATTCCATGGGAGTATATTCACTGGCATGACCTAACAAGCCAGAAATGCACTGACCAGGGCTCCAGAAAATTATTATCAGAATTGGGACTAAGATCCTAGTGTCTTGAGCCCAAGGGCCATTTTTCTTTCCACTCCTTTGACGTCCCAAGGTCACACTAGAATGAAATACAGCAAAGATTTGACCCCAAGTCCTCTGACTCTAAATTCAACATTCACGCCATTGTACCCAATGGTATCTACTTAAATCAGTTTATCCTGAGAAATATTTAAAGGTAGTTTCATGATATAAAGCTCATAGTTACAGCATTATATTCAATTATATCACCTTCAATGATGGACTAGAACATTCATTCATCAAATGTTGACTGAACACCTGGTACATATCAGCTACAGTAGGCATGGATAGGAGGAGAGGCCATGGGGGAACTAAATAATAACTCATATTTCTTTATTACTTCAGTTATCTCAAAGCCCTTGCCACCCATTATCTCATCAACAGCAACATGAGATAGACAGGAGACATATGAAAGAGTACTGCTGAATGTAACCAGATTCTAGAACTCAAGAATAATCCTGAAAGCTGGTGAGCACTTGAGCCTCAATTCTCCAAGAAGACTCTTCTCCTCTTTACCTATCGGAGATCCCTAAGACATACATTCAGGAAGTTCTCTATGCAAATCGAGATGCCCCCCCCCAACATATGTTGATGCAGGTGTGCAAAAGCAACAGTTTTGGGATATTCTGCAGGGTAAGCATTGAGCCACAGATGAATTCCCTCCCAGAAGCAGAAAAGGCTCCTGTGACCCAGCCCTAGGGAAATCCTCTAGGCCAGCCTACGTTCTTCACTGGCCATCTGGAGCTTCCTGCTGCCACTCCATTTGGTTACCTTGGCAGCAGGCTGCTATTGAACATACTCCCATCACGTCAATCCACACATCTTCTGGGAAGCAAACTGACAGAGTATTACTGCAATAGTGGAATACTCTTGGGTGGTTTGGTCCAGGCCAAAACTTTCACTAGTGTGGAGAACTTCCAAAGTGGAAACAAATTAAGAGACTTGCCCAGGGTCACATAGCAGTAGGTGTCAGATAAAGGACTTGAACCTGCATCTTCCCGACTTCATGGTTGGCTCTCTCTATAACTGTCACTCTGAATCTGGTCAAAGTCTTCCTCAAGTTGAAGGTCTCTTAGAATTAATAGTACTTGGAACTTCTCCAGGTGGCCTTTTGCATTTCTGGACCAGCTTCCTAAAGAGTCAACTTTAAATGGCAGGACCAATTCAGTGTCAGTCACTGTCTTTCTAAATGCATCAAGGCAATGACTGCTGGGGCCCTTAAGTAGACCAGACACCCATGAGAGTTAAAAAAGAAAAAGAAAACAAATCCCAAATTCCCAATGCAACTAGTGAGTTGAAGTAGGGTTCCCCAAAGAAAGGAGAACTAAGTAAACAACATCCAGATATGGTCAAACAAAATCTGAAGTAATATTAAGAAGGAAAGGGCAATAGCCAAGAGGCTACCTCGAGCCTATCACTGCCCAAGAACAGAAAACTGCAGGTAAAAGCCACAGGGAAGAGGCAAAATGCCCTCAGAAACTGCGCCAGCCCAGCTTCTAAGATAGGCAAACTAGGTGGTACAGTGGATAGAGCTCTGGGCCCAGAGTGAGGAAGATACATCTTTCTGAGTTTAAATCTGGCCTCAGATATTTACTAGCTGTGTGACCCTGAGCAATTCACTTAACCCAGTATTAATACCTACAATCTCATAAATATCATATAACTTTGGGCAACATGTTAAGGAGGAGGACATGCTAACTCAAGGATGTAGCATTAACTCTCCCAGATTATTGGTCCTATCCAATTTTGAAATGGATCAAGAACGTCCGTTAGAAGCTAAGCCTTGAATGAAATTGCTTCTCCATGACCAAAACCATGACAAAAATTCTGATCTTTTCAAAACTCACAAAGATCTGTGTACAAATGAGGCATGAGGATGGACCAGAAAAAAAGAAGATAAGCCCCCTTGATCATAGGGATTCTAACTTATTTATCTTGGTATTCATAGCACAGAACACAGGGCTTTCCCCAGGAAAGCTGCTTAATAAACAGTCTTGGAACTAAATTTAAAATGGCTGCAAAAATCAGCATGTAAGGGTAGACAAACTGGACTCCAATAAAGCTAAAGCAGAGTCTGTAATGGCTATAGCACATATTGCCTGGAGAAGAAATAAGCTACAAACGTCTACACTTTCCAAAGCTATACAATAGGAATTCAGCATACTCCATAAACATGGAATGCTGGAGGGCCAAATGCTAGGTAACATGTAATTTCATGCCAAAATTAATAAGCCTGAGACTACAGTTTACAGATAACACATGCGGTTTCACTCAAGCCCATGAACACATTCCGCTATTGATTTTTCCTCCTAATTCAGTCAGGATGCCAAGACTGTAAATCCAGTCAAGTCCTTTGTAAACAGGCTTCTTGAAGTTTTGTCAATAAAACCATCTAATCAAGAGCTAAGCCCCCTAATCTAAGCTCAGAAGAAGTAAGAGTTAAGGCCCAGGGAGTTGAGTGTCCCAATTTGTGGGTTACTGTAGTAGAAAGAACACTTAACCTCAAGTCAGGAGATCTGGATTCAAATCGTGGCTCTGAAAGTTAACAGCTATGTGACTTTAAGAAGGTCACGTTTTCAGTTAAGGCAGTGGAAAGAAGGATTGAACGGATACATGGATTGATGAATTAATTTAAAAGTATTTATTAAGCACTTAAAATGTGAAAGACATTTAAGATACAAATAAAAAAGTAAGAAAGCCCTCATCCTCAGGGAACTCATATTCTAATGGGGGAGAAAATGCGCAGAGGAGGTTTCAGCTACAAGTCAGTTAGAAAGATGGCATGGTCCTTAGGGTCTAGTGGCAAAGTAGAGAGCAATACCTTTTCTTTAATGTTATTTCCATAGATAACATCACATCTGTTTCTGAAGTTGAACCATTTGATAGAGCCAAGGCTTTTGGTGGGGAGACCTTTCTTTTCTGGATCTTCATTAGCTGTGCATGCTGATGAGGAAAGGGCTGCAGCATTTACAGAATTACTTGTCAGAATGAATCTCCTTAATGGTCACTCCTCACAATAGCCACAGGGGTCAAGGTAAAAGCAGAGCTCATGATCTGAGCAGCACTGTTATTCTTGGGGCTTTTGGAGTTATTTGTCTATTGGTAGCAGCTGACTGACAGTCACTGCTGCTGCTGGTGGTGATAATGATGGGGGGTCCCTTCTCCATAAAAGCTATTCCCCTCAAAGATAATTGCAGGGGCAAGCTAGAAGCAGAGTTGGTGATCTAGGAGATCCTTCTATTCCTGGGGCTCTTGGGTATCAAATTATGGTCTGTCTTTATTGAGGTCTAAGGACAGGTGGTGGTCAGAGATGGTAGCAGTAGTTTGACCCTCCTGGCAATGTCACCTCTTGTCTCTCAGTAGGTCTTGCTGCTTCATTTGTGCCAATGGTGGCAGCTGGTTGACAGGCGGTGGCTGTGCGACCTTGAGCAACTCCCTTATGTCTCTGGGCTTTCACCTGCTCATGTGTAAAATGAGAGAGTTGGACCTCATGATCTCCACAATCTCTTCCAGTAAAGCAATGATTCTATGCCCTTCTGATCTCTCTGAGCCTTAGTTTCCTCATCTGTAAAATGCAGATCATAATACTAAATACTATTCATCTGCCACGGTTGTGATGTAGAAAGCATTCTATAAACCATAAAGCCCAGTGGGCTCTAATGATAAAATCACAGACCGTCTCTTGCTACCTGATGACTACAAAAACACATTTCTTATAGTCTTCTTCCCTTTGGACAAACCAATGAGGAACTGCTTTTTGCTTATAATATAAACATATCACTGCACTATCATACACAAGAGAATGTTTGAATGTGAGTAACATGCAAGTCTGTAGGAATAGCAATATTAAAAAATTGCACCACAGTTTCCAATTCTAGTGACTGGAGGTAAGGAAAAATCACTAACAAAACTGAGCTCTAAAGCCAAAATCTGTTATTAAAACATTTTCATCTTTCAATATATTACATAAGAAGGATAAACCTAAGACCACTATTACAAGCTTTTAGATTTTTTAAAATTTACTTTGCCATTCCTTTGACAAGCATTCATTAACCATCTACTTCCCTCTCTTCTCTCTTTCTCTGATATTCTGGATCATCTTGTTAAAATAATTCCATCTTCCCTTGTTCATTTCTTTCCTTGCTTCATTTTTCCTTCCTTCCTGGGTCCCCTTATGATCAATCAGAGAGAGCAGCCAAAATCAATAAGAAACCATCTAAAATCAACAGCTCATCTTCTGATCCCAATATGCCCTCCAAAGTTGCAAAACTGAGGACATTTTCCAGTAGCCACTGTTACTAAAAGGGAAACAGAACTCTCACCCACCTGAACTGGCTTAGACACTTTGGAAAAACCTTCCTTGTAAAGGTAAAAGAATTGGACTTAATATGTTATTAGATTCCTAACTTACTTTTGTGTACTCTCAAAGTCTACCATCATATGGCTTCCATATGCCAGCCCCTATCATCAACACCCTTATTTCCATCCATTATCAGAAATCATGCTTTTCAGTACAAAAGAACACTCAATTTGGCCTCAGAAATTCTGGATTTGAATCCCTGCTTTACTACGTATTACCCATGTGACCCTGGCCAAGTCATTTCCTTGTCTGGGCTTCAGTATCCTCAGTAAAGTAAACGGGTTCAACTGGTTCAACCCTTTCCAGTAAACTTGGCTCCCTTCCACATCAGACACCAAAGACACTCACAATATTATCTCCAAACAAGTTCCGTATCCATTTCCAGTGCCAGTGCCTTTGTGGACCTTGGTGAATAAAGAGAAAAGTACTAGTGTCTAAAGGACATTCTAAGTGACAAGGTATACCGCACACCAATGAACAGGCTGAGATGTAAACCTTGACCATGATAACAGACACAGTGTGCTGCTGCTCAAGCTTTCCCATTTCAGAGTTGACAGGCAGCATGGCATAACTGATAAAAGCCCAACTGTGGAGTCATAAAGACCCGAGTTCAAGTTTTACCTCTGATATATAATGGCCATGCGACTATAAGACTAAACCTCTCAGGGCTCCAAGCAGCTCTACAGGACTGAATTACAAAGTGGTTAGCAATGTGCATTGGTGGAGGGCATTTCCACACTGAGATTTCCCAGCTGTTATGACCAATTGAATCACAGGTCTGTCCTGCATCCCTCTAAAAGAAATGCCCCACCACCCATACAATCCTGAGGCTCAGTAATGACTATTCCTATCCCACAAAACACATAATGTACAACTCTCAAATGTAAATTTGAGCATGTAAAGTGGTATATAATACTTATCTGTCTTATGCCCCAATTGATTGTAAGCTCCATGAGGGCAGGAAGTATGTTGGATCTAAACTTTGTATCCCATCCCCAGGCATATAGCCCAGTGTTTTGCACATAGTAGGCACTTAAAATACCCATTAAGTGGAACTGAACTCCATAATTTAAATAGTTTCACCATATTGCTGACATAATCTCCCTCACAATTCTACACCAAACCTCATTATTGATTTCATAGTGATCTCATAGTTCTGAATTTTTGTTTGTTGGGTAACAAAACCAAAATAAGCATAAAAGAAAAAGTCACAAAAATGAGAAGACAAATAAATAAAATAGAAAATAAGACTATAGAAAAGATAGACAAAACTATGAATTAGATCTTAAAGACTAACAAAATGGATAAACCTTCTGCTAATGTTTTTCAAAAAGAAGAGGAAAATCAAATTAGCAAATTCAAAACTCAACTAGTCAAATTCACAACGAACAGAGTAAATGAATTATCAGTATCAATAATTCACACTTCAATGTTAAGAAAATCACTTTTGGTTTTGCTAGCCAAGAGAAAAAGGATGATTACCTATAAAATGTAAAATACCTAAATTAACAAACAAGCAATAGTGATCATGACCAACCAAATCCCAGAAAGCAAAGCTTTCTAAACTAAAAATGATTTACCAAAAGAAAAATAAAATGGCTAATGGACTAAATATGTCTCTCTCAGACTACCAAAATAAGTACAAAAAGAGTGTTAAAACAACAAAAAAGAGCAGAAAGGTAATTATTGGCTTAATGACTAATGCAGACCCAATTTTAATGCCCAATAGATTTCACTGTCTAATTATAAACTCACCTCATCAGCACAGAGCAGCAGCAGGAGAAGCCAACAAATGCAAGTCAAGCCAAAGTTTACCCTTCAACTTAGGATCAAGGGGTGACAGGTTTAGTACTAGCAGAGACCTTCGAGAGTCATCCAGTCCAAACATAATAGTAATAGAGATGCATACCAAGGCTACTACTTCCATACAAGTTCTGTCTCAGATTATTCTTTTGCTCATTTGGATTATATTTAAAATTTATTCAGTCTTATAGCTAAATCAGATTCATTTTTCAAACACACAAAATGTGAATAAAACCAGTGTGTACATTTTTAGACGGCTTACTGAGTAGGCCCAAGAAAGCATCAAAGAAGAGGGTAATTGTTTTCTTTTGAATGTGCCATTTTCAAATGAACTGAATAGTTCCCATTTTAATGACTTAAGAAAAACAAAAGGATTCACTTTCCTACCTTATGACTGTGATATTGCTTTGACACGTAGCTGATTCATAAACTTCTAAAAGGGGAATAATAGTTCATTGTCCTTTTCATTGCCTTCGATAACTCCAGCATCACTGCAAAGCCAGCTTAAGCTGCCTCCTTCTTAATGCAGACCATCCCAACAGGCCACCTAGTTGAGGGCTTTGCCTCAGTGCATCATCAACAAAGATTGTTGACAATCCAGCAGGAAGAAAGATGTGATTAGAGAGCAGAAATAGAAAATGACTCAATATATTTCTCACTCACTTAAATTTGCTTTTTAAATTCTTCACTGGATCACAAAATCACATGCAGTTTCACAAGAAATTGGAAAAAAATTGCTTTTCCTCCTAAAGACCACACCCTGAGCCAATGTAAACCATTCATTTTCAGGTATGTGAGCTCAGTTTAACCTTGGTTAGTAGTCACTTTGATAGGAAGGTGCCCTTAGTTCAGGTCAGGAGGCCATAGGAGGACTGAGGGCAGAGTGCTTTCCTGGTGACTCAAGAAATCAATGCCACATTTCCTTTCATTCTCTTGGATTTCAACTTCCTGTTTATTCTCTTTCATGTTATTGTTTCATTTTCTATTTCTTCCTTCACCTTTTCTTTCTTCCCTACTTTATAGTGTTTTCCCCTCAACTTCTCTTTCTATTCTCTACCCTCTTCTAATTTCATTTCCACTTTTCAATTCAATTGACCAGGTGTTTCTTAGAACATCTTCTGTGTATTAGGTACCTCACTCCATGCTAAGGATACAAAGACAAAATACGCCCTGCCCTCAATGAACTTATATTCTACTGGGAGAGAAACAATATGTATGCTGACAAATAAGCCAATATGAAATATACACAAAGTGACTTGGGGAAAGGGGGGAAGCACTGTCAGTTAAAAGGATCATGAAAGGTTTCTTGTAGGAGGTGATATCAAAATGCTAGGTTTATATCCCAAAGACATCCTCAAAAAGAGAAAAAGACCTATTTTTTTGGGGGGTGAGACAATTGGGGTTAAGTAACTTGCCCAGGGTCACACAGCTAGTAAGTGTCAAGTGTCTGAGATCAAATTTGAACTCAGGTCCTCCTGAATCCAGGGATGGTGCTTTATCTACTTCGCCACCTAGCTGCCTGGAAAAAGATCTATTTGTGCAAAAATATTTCCAGCAGGTTTTTTTGTGGTGGCTAAGAATTGGAAATCAAAGGAATGCCCATCAATTGGGGAATGGCTGAACAAGATGTGGTATATGATGGTGATGGAATAATATTGTGCTATAAGAAATGACAAGCAGAGTAATTTCAGAAAGGCCTGGAAAGACTTGTTTGAGCTGATGAACAGTGAAGTGAGGAGAACCAAGAGAACATTGTGTTCAGAGACAGCAATATTGTTTGATGAAGAACTGTGAATGACTTAACTATTCTCAACAATACAATGATCCAAGACAATCCCAAAAGACTATTGAAACATACTATCCACCTCCAAAGAAAGAACTGATATTGATGGAACACAGACTGAAGCATGCTATTTTTCACTTTCTTTCATTTTTTTCTTTTATTCAAGTTTTCCTGTAAAAAATGACTAATATGGTAATGTTTTATGTAATCACACATGTATAACCTATATTTGATTGCTTACTGCCTCAGGGAGGGTAAAGGGGAGGGAGGGAAGGACAGATAAAAATTGGAACCCAAAACTATAAATAAAAATGTTTATTACTTTAAAAAAGAGGTGATATCAAAGATGAGTCTTCATGAGAGCTTAGGATTCCAAGAAGTGGAGGTAAACAGGGAGGGCATTCCAGAGATCAGAGAAGGGGGACAGCCAATGCAAAGACACCGAGGCAAGAGAACGTTATCTGGAAGCCCTGTCATAGAACTCTGAAAAAGGAAGTTATCAAGGAAAAGAAACCAGATCTAAATGCCACTGTCCTAAGATGCTAGAAATCTCTGGGGACAGTTTGACGAGGAGTCACACAAACCCCATACAACAACACTGCAGTCTCAAATGAATCTTTACATCCATTTCCACCAGCCAAAATTTGCTGGCAGTGACAGGTTCTCACAAATCAAGATATAAATTTCCCAGAGCACATGACTGGACTGGGAGACTTGCAAATTCTACTACTAATCATTTTCTGAGCCAGGAACAGAAAAGCACTTAACCAGCAGATTTTCTACGAGACCTAGGAATGTCTCTTTTCCTATGCAGTATCAATCAATCGCCAAATCTGCAATATGCATTGAGCATCTAAGATATCCATCTCCAACTGACTGTCTTGTAAGGTATCTCAAACTCAACATGTCTAAAACAGAACTCATTACCCTTCCTCCCAAAATCTCCCTACTTCCCAATTACCACTGAGGGCACTGCCATCCTACCAGGCCTCTGGGCTCAGAACCTCAGTGATAACCCCAAATCATTACTCCCTGGCACTTACCATGCACATCTAATTTGTCACCAAGTCCAATTACACAGCCACCATCGTAGTCCAGGGCCTCATCATCTCTCACCCAGATTACTGAAACAGCCAAATAATTGGCCTTCCTGCCTCCACTCAGCTGCCAAGGTGATTTCCCCAAAGCACAAATCTGGCCATGTTCTCCCATCCAACCCCACTCCTGCCTTGCTCAATAAGCTCCAGTGGCTCCCTATTACCTCCAGCATCAAATACAAATTACCTCAATATATGAATATCTTCATAACTGGGCCCTTTCCAACCTCCCTAGTCTCCTCACATTTTACTGTCCTCTACTCACTGTGATCCATATTCATTGGCTGGTTCCTGAAACACAATATTATTATCTCCCATCTACTCCCCTTTATACTGACTCTTCTACATGCTGGGAATGCTGTAGCCCCACACATTAGCCTCTTATTTCCCTAACTTCCTTCAAGAGTGTGCTCAAACCTGACCTACTACAGGAGGCCTTTCCTGCTCACCATGCCACCTCAGCTGTCATCTCTTCTCAAATCATCGTCCATCCACTCTGTAGACATCTCGTACATAAGCTAGTTGTTTACATGGTGTTTCCTGCTCTTGAGGCAGTAATAGTGTTCATATGCATGCTCATGTGCGGGTTTCTTTGTAACTCCAGAGTTTATAAGTCTTGGCACACAGAAGGCACTTAATAAATGCTTGAACTAACTAGCATATGCCTCTGCTATAAGGGATATCAAAAAAAGTGGTTCCAGGCTCTGGCTTCAAGAAGCCTACAGACCAGTCTGCAAGGCACTAAATTAAATGCAGACAGAGGCAATGACATACATTTTCAAAATTACAAAACAACTAAGCCTTAGAAAAGCACCCAATGGGAACAGACTAGCACTAAGTGTTCTAGGAATTCATAGGAAGGGTAGAACATTGTAGGAAAAAAGGCACACAAGGGACGTCTTGTGGAGCTGCAACTGGATAAGAATCAGTCCAGAGAAGGAGATGAAGACTAGGAAACAAGCCCTAAAAAAAGGAACAAATATGAGCAAAAGCCTGGGAGCTGAAACTTGTATGACATGTTCCACAGACATGGAAGAGACCACTTTGATAAGAGGAGAAGATTCAAAAAATTTTTTTAAAAAACAAAAATATAAAATTAAATAAAAAAGAGAAGATTCAGCTAAGGGAATAGTAAGAAATAAAATCAGAAATGTGAGCAAGGACCTTAAATGGGAAACTGACAAATTCAAACTTGTCCCACAGGAACAAGAAGATATCAAGGGTTTTTAACAGAGAAACAATGTGAAGAAAATGCTTTTCTTTCTTTTTAGCAAGATCATTTTAGCAGTGTTGTGCTAGATGAGTGGAGGGAGGTTGGATGAAATAAGCAATGGACTATGAGTCAGTAGACTCACGTTCTGGTCAAGAACTTTCCACTAGCTAGTTTTGTGACCCTGGGGAAGTCACTTCCCATCTCTGATCCTCACTTTCATCTTTTGTAAAATAAGGATATTAGACACCTGATATCTAAAGTCCCTTTAAGAATCAGGAGAACATTGTACACAGTATCAACAACATTTTGTAATTATCAACTGTAATGCACTTGGTTCTTCTCAGCAATGCAATGATTCAAGATAATGCCAAAAGACTTACAGTGGGGAAAAGCTCTCCACATTCCAAAAAAGAACTACGGAGTCTGAATGCATACGATTTTCATTCTTGTTCTTGCTCTTTTGTTATCGTTCTTGGTTTTTTAAAAAAAAATTTCCCTTTTGTTCTGATTAATGTGAAAATATTTTCAACATGATTGTAATGTATAATCTATATCAAATTGCTTACTGGCTCCAGGAGAGGGGAAGGAAGGGAGGGTAGGAGAACAATTTGGAACTCAAAAATATCTTTACACGTAATTGAGAAAAATTAAAATTCAAAAGGAAAAAATAAAGTCCCTTTAAGCTCAACGGGCCTTGAGTTATAACAGTGGGAAGGAAAGGGAGACAGACACATCAGTTACAATAGCCAGCTAAACAAGCTCCTAAGTAAATTCAAGACTTCAAAGAATCCCTTTGAATCCAAAAAACACACCTATCCTCTGCAGACACTCTATGGCCAAAGAGACTGTCTTTTTTGTACAGCACCTGAACAATTGCAAGGGTGAAAATCATAGGTAGAAAAAAGCAATGGACATCCAGCACCATCAATTTTGCCAGTACTTTGCACATGTGTGTAAAGTTTGAAATCCTCCCCCCACCCTGGCAAAAGGAAAGGAGAGCCAAGGCAGAATGTAATCGTCAGCCCCCAAATTCACTCTGTCGTCAGCTCTCTTGCTGAAGACTTGAGACAAAGAACAAGCCAGTGCCAGGGAGAGCAAATGCTGCCCCAAGCCATGTGTTTCACCCAATCTGAAGCTGCAGAATTGGAGTGTCATCATCATTTTGGTGGGCGATCTGTAATCACAGTTAATTTCCTTCTTTCTTCTTTTGCCACAAAGCCATTTCAGTTAGCCCCTACTTTATATGCTGATTGCTGGAAAGACACAGGAATTCAATTATGCTACAGTATTCTGGGGGCTTTTATGTCCTCTGCCTTAACTCGGATTGACTGAATCAGCAAAAAGACTCAGCCACCTTTAAAAAAGATCACATTTTTGTTCCTATGCAAGCAAGGATCAACATCTTCCATGTGAAGAGTCCCCAGTGACTTCAATCAATGTGAGAGAATCACTTGTGGCATCTTAAAATTCAGAAAGCCTTAACATTATGGTCATCTTTTCTAAATGTAGGCTCTTGCTCTTGTCCCTTACCTGCCCAGGAGATACTAAGTAATTATTCATAGTTCTCAAAAGAAGGAGAGAGAAGAGGGGTAAGTCTACTGAAAAGAATTGGCTAACTAAAATAACCCTCAGAAAGCTTTTCCAAATATTATAAATCAAAGTGAGAAGGAAAGAAAAAAGGGAGGGGATGGTGGCAAGGATGCCACATTGGCTGCATTAGAGCTCTGAAAATAGCTTGAGCTGTCCAAGGTACCCCAGGAAGAAGGAACATTACCCAATGGACAAGAGAATAGGATACCTTCTATTCCCTATTTTAGCCTTTAGGTGACAGGATCATAGACTTAGAGCCAGAAGGGACCTTCAAGACCATATAGTACAACCTTACATTGCAAGAAACTGAGGCTAAGAGAGTTGAAAGCACTTAGGATCCAAGATCTAGGTTATAAGGGTTTTATTTTTATTTACTTTTTTTGGGTCGGGCAATGAGGGTTAAGTGACTTGCCCAGGGTCACACGGCTAGTATGTGTCAAGTGTTTGAGGCTGAATTTGAACTCAGGTCCTCTTGAAGCCAGGAATGGTGCTTTTATCCACTGCGCCACCTAGCTGTCCCTTATTTACTTTTTTCAATGGTTAAAAGAGAAAGAAAATAAATGTTTGTTAACTGAAAAATATAATAAAATCTAAATTTACAAAACCTGTCAACATGAGTTATCAGTTCTAAACTAATAGGCCTTTACAAAAGGGACTAAGTAGTATGGGATGACTGAAAGTGATGTGCAGTTCCTCAAATATCTGGCAGTCTTCTCTCCTCTACCTCCTAGTCAATTTTATGTCAAGTTCACTGTGTATCGCAGCAGTCCCACAGCCACTCAGTGACTAACCCAATGGGCTGCCTGTCCAGTTGTGTGTCAGTCAATCTGTATTCTTTACCCATTTTGTTTGTCCAGTATGGATGGTTAAACCAATCTCATTCATATCGCTATGGATTGTGCTGAGGAGCCTTGGCAGGCTCATTAGAAGAAAACCATCTTCAACCTAACACTTAATGGCTACTGATGTATAGGAGAATTATCTACTCACACAGAGTAGATGCATATATACATATATGTAAGCATGTGAAAAGCTTCAGTATTACTGATGTTCAGGTTACTTTTTTTCTCCGTTCAACTCCCCAACACACACACACACACACACACACACACACACACACACACACACACGCTGTTGTGCAGGCACAAGCATGCATGCACAGCCACCACCACTTATACAGCAAAGTTGTCCTATCTTCTGCTTCTTCATGACTGGATTACATGATCACAGATCTCGAGTTAAAAGAGATTTTAAAGAAGCACAGACAAGTAGGACAGCTTTGAAAGTGGCATCCTAAATTTATTTTTTACTTAAAAGCAAGAAAAACAGGATACAGTTATGTTTTATGTATGAATCCTCTCCATTATACTGTGTTCATTTAAACTGATGTTTGTTAAGGTCAGAATAAAGAAAAGAATTAAGGAAAAACAAAAGAGATCTTATAGTCCATCTAGACTAATCCCCTCAAGGTCTAAATGAGGAAACAGAGGTCCAGAGAGTGACAGAGCTAAGAATTGAGCCAGAAGAGTTTGCTCTTCTCCTTGGTCATCAGGGAGTTTGGGGCTACCACAATCTTGAGTGTGCCTCCCTCCAGTGCTGATGCTCTCTGTTGTTGTCACTTAGGATCAAAAAAGTATCAGAGCTGAAAGAGGCCTTGAAGATCACCAGGGCAGTAAAATGACTTGCCCAAGGTCACAGAAGTGGTAAGTAGCAAAGCCAGGATTCAAACTCAGCTCATGTGACCCCAAACCCAAGGCTTTTTGTATTCTACTACTTTGCCATTCATTTTCTGTTGGAGCAGTGTTAAGAGAGTTTGAAACCTCTAGTAGATTTAAGACCAGCTTGTGGGGAAGTGATGAGAAAATAAAGACCCGCGTGGGGTAATGGGGGAAGATCAGTACTGGGGCAATGGATGACTTTGCTAAGCAACCACAGTAATATCCAGGAAAAAAATCAAAAGGTAAGAGCATCCCTAAAAAAAAAATCAACCTTCACAGTGCTAACAAATAGGGCAGGACCAGCCCAAAGATAATCACCTGCTACCCAGAGCAGCCACAGAGAGGGGTATTCATCAGGCTCCACCCCATGAATGGGAGTCCCATCAGTCGTTTTGTCAGGACCTTTGCTTCTGAAAGAATGGGTTAAGCTCCATGAGCACTATCTCTAGAGGGAGGGTCATCAATTTCTCCAGTGTTATTTACAGAATCATTTCCAAACCATAGAACAATCAGTCTTTGCTATAGTAAATAAATTGAAGGCAGGCTACTTCTCTCAAAATTGCTTATTGTTCTAGTTCACATGACGTTAAGGTTTCAGTACTCTTTCCATCACCGCATAACGACAAGAGAACAGAAATCCTGAGCTTTCCCACTGTTTCTGCCTTGTCAGTTTCACAGTACATTATCTTTTATTTGTCAATATCAAATCTTCTGTATGTTTGCTTGGGAGGGGGGATGTAGTGAAATTAAATCATTGGAGTTGCTGGAGATTCTGAACACAATATGTCGTTTCAAGTCAGAGCATTGCTAATTCTGCAAGAAGAAGTTGATAAAAATTGGTAAAGTTGTTCCATGGCTGAGCAGTTTTCACAAAAGGAAAAACAAGTCTTTTTCTATGTTCAGATATCTAATGAGGTCTTAACTAAAGTCAATAGAGAAAGGCAAGAGCAGACAAATGGAGGTGACAAAAAGCCTGTTTTCCAAACAAACTAACAAAACTTACTCTCTCGTGGAACCCTCTGCCATCCTATTTTATATAGTAACTGGCATTCATTCATTGAACATTGATTGATGCTACCATACACAATGCACCATATCTCAGGCACTGGGGAAGATGCAGAGATAAATAAGACATGAATTCTGTCCTCAGGGACTTTACAGTCTAGTTGGGGCAGATAAGGCATATCAGGGGAAAAAACAAAGAGAAAGGGAAGAAGTGCACAAAAGGAGGATAATGATGCTAGAAGATCAGTTGAGGGCATAACCACTACCAGTAGGGATTAATGAAAAGTTCCATGGAGAAAGAGCTATTGGAAGAAAGGATATGGTGTCGGCAAGGGAAAATGAAAAAGGGAGAGAAGTTGATCATACTAAGAAGAAGAAAAAGGAATAAGAAAAGCCAAGGGATGGGTTCCAGGTTATTCTGAGCTCCTCATGCCCCTAGATGCCTATGCACAGCTGTGGGCATCTGGATTGAGCACTGAGGTTCCATTTTGCATTTGTTCTTTTCTTTTCCAGGAGAGCATAGGAAAAGTTAAGCACAGTAGCTGTTAAAGGAGGCAGAAAACAAGGGTGTGCACCCACTAGCACTAATATGAATCCTCCTCCACAATAATTTAAGAGTTTGCACAGGAGCTGCTCAACCCCTGGTGGTGAGTCATCTACTACCAGGACAAGAACTGGGGCCACCATGAAAGGAACAGCCCTCCAACATGCCCAGGCCACAGGCAATTGCACTAATGCCATAGCTTTTAGGGGGTCACATCTTTGGAAGGAAGACAAGTCTACCATCCAGACACAGAGGGCTTTTTGTTCTTTCCCAAGGGACAAAGAAGGTCACTCCTCCGTTGTGCATCAAGAAAAGAGGCCTCCCCAAGGCAGATCCAGTTCAACATATCCAAATGCCATGTGTCTAATATGCATAGATCCAAAGGGAGAGGATGCCAAGATGCAAAGACGCTGCTGGTACAATTTCTGATTGTGATTGCTGGAGGCCCGCAGTGGCAAGCCCGCCTCCTCTAATGTATTTGGGGGCACAGAATAAATGACTTCAATATAATACAACACTGGCTGACCTGCTTCTTCCTGGGGGATGCATTTGGTGATTTTAAGCTCAGAATGTTGGTTTCTGGCCAACAGAGCAAAAAGCCTTCAGGAGAAAAAAAATTTTTGGTTTTAAAGTTGAAAAAAATTCCCCACATGGGGTCAAAGTGGTAGTACAGAATTAGCAACACAGATTTTTCTTCAGTTCCCTATTCCATTTCTTGATTTCAAAGAGATCTCCTTTTTTCAGCTGGAGCAATCGAATGAAATATCCCAGGAGTCTTTGTAGGGCTATAGTGCACTATTATCGCTCCTTATTTTTTATTGCTTAGCTGTCTGTGATGGGCAGAGATCTGGGGACTAATGCTAACTCTGCCACCAACTTGCTGTATGACTACAGCAAAGCATCTCCCCACTCAACCCCCCCCACCACAATGAGATTGGTTTTTCCATGCAGGAAATGAGGTAATATCAGAGCCTTCCAGCTCTGAAAGCCTATGGTTTCAAGAGATGAACCTTGCATTGGAGCATGGTCCAACTCTACTCTTCTGTTTCTTCATAAGATACCTAAATAGATGAATATGAGAAAAATCTATGACTCTGCCTCCCTGTTGGAAGTTTCTTCCTCAAATGCAGATTCCAATCCATCTATGACTTAGAAGCTAAGTCCTAGACAGTTGTTTGAGGCCTCATAATGGTTAAGTGACTTGCACAGGGTTGAACAGGAAGTTGACAGAGGAGATATCATGGGATCATAGATTTAGACCTAAAATAGACTTCTGATGTCATCAAGCCCAACCTCCCTCATTTTATTCACAAGGAATCTGAGGCCTACAGAAGTTAACTCACTTGTCCAGCATCACACAGCTAGTAAGTGTTTGAATTTGAACTCGGAACCTCCTGCCTGCAAACCCAGTACTCTATCCACCACACTATGCTGCCTTGACTTCTAATGGAAGCCTCATTTATTCAGGCCCTATTGACACAGTAGTCCTAAATCTAGCATGGATTTGGTGCCCTAGCTATGAAAAGAGGGGTTGCTAAAGCAAATTAAGGGCATAAAGCAAGGTTTAAGAAGGATGCTTAACCTACATGGGAAAACAAGCCCCGTTTCTAGCCCATTAAAAAGGGCTTACATTTGCATGCAAGCAATCAATACAGTACTTACAAACGATTCTTTTTATTCCATAAAGCAAGCCTTGCGGTAGCCAGACATAGTTAGGCAGGAACTCATGTGCTCTCGTCTACCTGAGAGCAATGAAATCGTGCATGTCTGCTTTGGAATTCCCACTTTTCATTTATTTGAATTCTTTCCACCTCCCCCAGCAATTCAAATGAATGAGGTTGTACTCTTCTTCAACATTCCAAGGCCCTGTGGTTTCATAGGGACAGTGGGCCCCTCCATTTATGCATACCTTAATAAGGAACTTCATGATTTGCCATGACCAAACCCCTTTAGCACCTGGACGCCTGCCCGCTAATTGTAAGATCACAGAAAGTCAGAGCTGAGAGGACCCCCTGAGAGGGGGAAGGCACTTCCCCAAGGTCACGCTGACAACAAGTGCCAGAGCTGAGTTTCAAAGACTGGTCAGGAGCCTATCCAGACTCAGCTAGTGTGGTCCTTGAATTGACACCCCCCAGATGCCTAATACTCAATGCCTCACCAGCCAAGAGGACACTGGCAGGACTTGTGTTCTATTGGCATAGCCTTTGGGAATTCGAGGACTCTTCTGTGCCACAAAGAGCCAATGGTGAAAGACTGGAGGAGATGGAGGCCTAACTTTGGCTAGTTAAGTCCCTTCATTGGGCCTCAGTTTCCCTTTCTATAAAAGAGAGCTCAATCACACAGTGTGCCAAGTACTGGCCTGGGTGCTGGAGATACAAAGAGAGAAGTGAAGGAATTTGGAACACAGCAAAGAGAGGCAACACCCAAGTTGACTCCAAAGGAGGTAATACATAGGGGGCCTCTTAGTGCAGTTTTAATTTAGTAATAATTTGAGGACACCCTATATAGATATAAAGGGATGTACGAAGTAGAGATGAGATCATTCGGAGATAAAGGACTAGAAGCTGAGAGGGGGGGAACATTAAGGAGCCACTTAAACTGAACCTTGAAGGAAAAGTGAGATTCTAAGAGGTAGGGGCTGGGGGAAGGGGAGGAAAGGAATGCACCCCAGGCACTGGGAATGAATGAAGATGAGAGGTAGAATGTTTGCTGTGTAGGAGGAACTGGATGAAGGCCATTTGGAGTAGACCACAGCTCTTCAAACTGGGCTGAAGTTTGTTTTGTCTTGTTTTTAATGAGCCTTATGTTGTTTGTTAATAGCATTAAAAATAATAATTCTAGAGGGTTATACTACAAGGACTCTGCCCAAGTTTTATTTAATCTGAAGGGTTATACTATGTGGAAAACTTTGAGAACCAATGTACTAGAAAGGAGTATACACGAAGTATAAAGTATCGAAAAGAAGTGACATGGACAAAGGCATGGAAGGGAAGTTGGGGACAAGCTGTGAAGGCCTTTCAAAGCCAAACAAGGGGGCTTGGATTTGATCCTGGAACAGGAGGTCTTGACCTTTTCTGCTTCACCCCTTTGGCAGCTCAGTGAAAGCCATGGACACTGTCTCAGAATCGTGTTGGAAGCCCACCTTCATAATTAAAGGAAATGCCAAATTTCAGTTAGGGATTAATGAAAATAAAGACATACTTTTCCCATCCAAAGTAAAATGGACCCTCTGAAATCTGTGACCTCAGATCAAGAACTTCTGTCCTACTTGGGCAGAGTGTTACATGTCTATGGGCCCTGGTGCTGGGGAGGTAACTGTACGGGAGAGACTGACCTGCACTGGAGAAAGTAGTTTACTCCCCAGGATCTCCACACAAAGATGAAATTACAGGTCCATACATCATCATTGTAGCGGGGCTACAGCAGATAGAATTGTTGGATTTGAGAGTGAGGAAGACCTGAGCTAAAATCCTGCCTCAGACAATTACTCAATGAGTGACCCTAGGGAAGTCACCATGGCTTTCTCTGCCTCAATTTCCTTCATCTGTAAAATAAAGATAATAACAGCACCTACCTCCCAAGGTTGTTGCAAGGCTCAAATGAGATAACATATTTAAGTGGCTTTGTAAACCTCTTTCTAAATGGTGGCTATGATTATGATAATCACTATTATTTCTTCACCGAGTTATAAGGATCAAATGAGATTCTGTTTGCAAAATGTTTTGCAAACTTTAATTATACATGCATATACATGTATATACACATATATACATCTATAAGTATATGAATATATAACATATATGTGTGTGTGTCTGTCTGTCTGTCAGTTGTTATCAAGAGTTCTCCACCTGTAAGTCACAAAACCTGGGTTTGAATTCTGCCTTCAACACATATTAGCTGTGAGACTTCAGCAATGATTACCCTCTGAATCACTAAAGACTTCTGTACTACAATGAATTCCTATGGGGTCCAAATGGGCGGGGGGGGGGGCTGTTATCTCATACCTCTTGAGTATAAGTGTTCAACTTTACCCATCAAAAGATGGGAGAACTAAAAAGTGAGATGAGCAAGTTCCAAGGCTACCTTGGAATTATAAAGGGATAAAGGCTGGGCAGCTGGGTGGCACAGTGGATTGAGCCTGGAGTCAGGAAGACTCATGTTCCTAAGTTCAAATCCAGCCTCAGATACCTGAAAGCTGTGTGACCCCGTACAAGTCCCTTGACCCTGTTGGCCTCGGTTTCCTGATCTGTATAATGAGCTGGCAAAGGAAAAGGCAAACCACTCCAGTATCTTTGCCAAGAAAACCCCAAATAGGGTTGCAAAGTGTCAGATACAACTAAACAACAGATAACTACAGATCTGTGGAAAATCATCACCTTTCCAATTTAGAATCCTTACCTCCTTTTTTTTTTTCCAGTGAGGCAATTGGGGTTAAGTGACTTGCCCAGGGTCACACAGCTAGTAAGTGTTAAGTGTCTGAGGCCAGATTTGAACTCAGGTCCTCCTGACTCCAGGGCCGGTGCTTTATCCACTGCGCCACCTAGCTGCCCCCCTTACCTCCTTTTAAGCCTCAGTTCAAGCATCACCTCCTATGAGAGGCCTTGCCTCAGCCTCTCCTCTAGTTATTACTGCCATCTCTGCATGAAAAAACTTTGGAGTTACTTTTTGTCTATTTTGTATTTATTGAAATGACTGATCAACAACAACAAAAAATGGATGTACATGAAAATGCGCACCTGTCCCATTAGAATTTAAGTTCCTTGGTTATTCTGCATGTGTATTTGAGGCACCTGGGGGGGGGGCATCAGAATGCAGAGAGCACTGGGCCTGGAGTCAGGAGGACCTGAATTCAAATTTTACCTCAGACTCTTATTAGTACAGGTACAGAATGCTGCATACACTGCCAGATATATGTGACTGTAGCAGTTGGTTTTGCTTAACTATTGTATTCCAAAGGAAGGTTTTTGGTATTAGGTTCTTGGTGTTTGGGGGGGAGGGAGTGGTAGGAATCCAGAGATAGCTCTGATACAAAAACCAAAAGCTGGAATAAAACCATTTTTAAGGACAATAACAAAGTGGCACTGTACAAGAGAAGTTAATTGCACTAGAAGAGTTTCCAAAGTCAGCGCTGGTGCCTGAATTGTGCCCCATTTGCTCATCTGATGCAGAAATAAAAGTAATTGTCAACTTTTGATTGGTTTCATCACAGGTAAGTGAGATAGTATGAGAGAGGAGAGGAGTACACTTCCTTAGAAATGTTCTGATATGGCTGAAAAAAATAATACAAATAAACTTAAGTCATATCAGTTACTGTAAATATCCTGAAAGAAAAATATTAACACCTACCTGCAAAGGACAGGATATCCATTGTAGATCATTGCAGCCCAGTTCTTACAGGAACATTTTGCAAACAAAATGGTAATAGCTTTGAGAAGCAAATGGGGACTAAGAAACTGAGGTAGCTAGGATAAGCAAAGGCTCTCAATGGTCCCTCCTCTAGTCCTTTAGCACAGGAGTAGATGGTCTCATAAGTATCTTGGGTATACAGTAGTTTCTAAAGACATGTCCTTAAGATTACCAAGGCAGGAAATCAAAGACCACAATTTGGAAAACCATTGATAATCAAGAAGATACCTTGAACAGGGTGACCAGTATGGTAAGGGACCTCCAGATCATGTAATACTGTGATCCCCTTGGATCTAAGGGTGTTTAGTCTAGAGCAGCAGGTCTTAGAGTGCCTCTGACCCATTCACAATCTGTGAGGTCAAATCTATTTTCACAATAATACTAAGATATTATTTATCTAACTCACATAAACAAAAGCCCTTTGGGGTTCTCAGTCATTTTTACAAGAGTAAAGAGATCTTGAAACCAAAAAAAAAAATCTGAGACATACTGCTCTAAAGAAGACTAAGAGGATAAAAGATAACTATGTTAATGCATGTAAAAGGTTCTCCGAGGAAGGGGTTGCTCAGTTTAATTGATCCGTTCTTCTGTGTGCCAATGGACTGTGCATGGGAAAGCCCAAAACATGTAATCATAATGATGACTGCCAAAGTCAGCCAGATGAGCCAGACTGGTACCCAACAAAGGAACCAAGTGTCCATACCACCAAGACAGGTGGTTCGGTGCCTGGAGGGATTCTCATTTAACTTCCAGAGGATGCTGTATCAAGGAATGAAGGGAAATAAGAAAATGATGCTAAATGGTTATTTGGTGCAAGAACCAGAAAATGTGCCCTTTGCTTGGGGGGGGGGAGGGGTTCTCACCATAGTTCTATATCAGGTTCTTTGCCAGGAACGCCCCTTTCGAAACCAAATGGACAACCTTATGGTCCTTCAAGTAGGTGGTACACGTGTTATAGATGGAATTCCTGGTCAGGGATACCTTGTACTAACTAAATGACTTCTGGGATCCCTTCCCAAACTCAAAGTCTATGCCTCTAAACAAAACAGGTTGGGCCAGATCACTTTCTTTTTACCAGAATATAATTCTGGTAATGTAATAGAAAAAATAACTAGAATATAATTCATTTATCCAGAATCTGCTAATTCAAATTGCGTCTAATTAGCAGCAACTGGGCTAAAGTCAATCTTTGCATTATATATGGGGAATAAAAGGGCTCACTGGCCTCCTATCAAATAATTTAAAACCTCAAGATGAAGCACAGACATGGACCAGAAACGATCCTGTTTGTTTGTTTTTTAGCTTTCACAAATATCAGCTTATCCATGAAGCCTTCCCTGATTTCCAAGCATAATAACTGGAGAGCTAAAAAGAACTTCAGAGACACCTACGCCAAAGCCTCCTTTACAGATGAGGAGATTGAGGCCCACAGAAGTTAAGGAATTTGCCTAAGATCACATAGGTGTTAATGTGTATCCAAGACCTCCTGACTCCTGAGTTCTGTGGGCTCTTTCCACTGAACCTCACTGTCTCACTCCTTAGCATTCTCATAGGACTCTGTCAAGCATCTCTCCTGAGTAGTATCACAGTTTTACCAGCCATATGTACTGGGGGAGGTCTTCTCTCCTCTTCCTCCTCCTCCTCCTAGACAAGAGTGTGTCCTGAATTCTTTTATCGGTCCAGTAAAAACTGTGCAATGTTTCTCAAAATGTATTTAGATGCATAAAATAAAAGCATAGAATTACAAAAGAAACCAATTCTATTGAAATTATCGATTTCAATTCTATTGAAATTATCAGAGTTATCAATTTTTAAAACCAAGTTCATGGTCCCCAGGTTATGAACTCCTATACCTAGACTCTAAGCAAGTAGCAAGGCAGGAACCATGTCTTAGCCCCCTTTTTATTTCCCTCAGGGCCTAGGACAGAACTTTCCACATAGCAGACTAATACATCTTCATCCAATTGAATTACAGTGCAAAATGCTTTTGGCAATTTTTAAAAATCACCTCCCATATCATCTTTCCAACCAGTCATTTTTCTTAAAGCCAAGCCTACCTGTATGTACATCAAGCCACTGCAGTCATGACCCAGCCAACAACAATAAGCAAGCATTAGCTCCTGCTCAAATCAGCCAAGAGTTCAGAGGCAAAGGTGCAAAATGAACTCAACAAGCAAACTCAGTGACATGCCCTCAGCTGTTCATTAGCTTCTCTCCAAGTCTGGTGGGTAACTAGCGGATGCCACTGCACTAAAAAATCAATAAAGGATTTTTCAGTGGATTCTGTTCTTGTCTCTTGTTGGGAGATGCAATGCTCAGAGGAAGGAAAGAAAATGATGAACAATCTTCATTTCTCTTATTCCTTCTTTCCTATGTGTGCTGCCTTTTAAAAACAGAATCATAGATTTCAAGCTAGAAAGGTCCTTAGAGAAAAGCCAATCCAACTCCTTCATGTTCTTTGTCCAACCAATTCAAAGGCTGCTTAGGGTTCTGCACAAGAGCAAGGTGGGGGATGCAACTGGTAAAAAACTATTTTTTCCTGTCCAGGTCCCAAAGGCTGTTGCAGAAATCCAACCATCTTACATGCTCAAACCTCAGTTTACACACAGGGGAACCACCTCTAAGGTAATATCTCTTAATTGAAGGAATTAAGCACATGGACTTCATTAAGCATAGACTAATCACAGGAAAGATTACAAGGTTGGGACAGATGGTTAGGGGAGAAGAGCCACCAAGAAATGGCAGATGGAGGAAGAAAAGAACAGGGGTAAGGTGAACAGGGCTAGCCAGAGACCACATATAAAGTAATTCCTCTCTTTGGATAATGGAACCCAAGAAAGCAGGGAGTCTCCTACTCAAGCCTTACCCCCAAAACTGTGTTGCCCAGGATAGGTAAAGATGGAGGTGGCACAGAGTGAAAAAAGGAAAGGATATGTCTCCCACACACAGTTTAAAAATTAGAATTTCATTTGATAATAAGTTCTTTTAAAATTCAAACACCTAGCTAAAATCCCATGAGAATGAGAGTTGGGGTGGGGGGAAGCAATATGGGAGCTTAGGGTGGGGCAGTTTGAGGAAGGGCCTCAAACCCTTGGTACGGAGAGAAGAGCCAGAAGATGGGAACTAGGTAAAGAAAAGGAGACAAGATGACACCAAAAACAGAACTACCAAGGGGCAGCTAGGTGGCGCAGTGGATAGAGCACTGGACCTGGAGTCAGGAGGACCTGAGTTCAAATCTGGCCTCAGACACTTAATACTTACTAGCTGTGTGACACTGGGCAAGTCACTTAACCCCAATTGTCTCACTAAAAACAAACAAAATAAAAACACAGAACTACCTTATTTTGGAATTTTGCCAGGGCCCCAATGGCCACAAGTGTCCACTATCTTAGGTGGCTGGCCTAGAGCATAAATATGAACCAAAAGCACTGTAGGAGCAAGGACACAATTCATCTTCCATACAATTTATATATGTAAATCAGCTTGCTTGAATAGAACCTCTGTCACTTGGGGGGGGGCAGGGATAGTGAAGCATCTTTATTTAGTCCCTAGGTCTTGACTTTTCATGATTTCCAATCCCCATCACCCCTCCAGGAGAGGGCTCTGCTCCATGCAAAGTGTTCCAAGTGGAGACACATTTAAAGATTAGGGAACAAGCTAAGAAACCCAAGAGCTACATAGGCTTCTAAGAAAGAAAGAAAGGAATAAAGCCCCATGCAAAAGTAAATGAAGAGGCAATTTAAGTCGGTGGCTAGGGAATCCGGGCTAGAAAGTGATCAGTGATAAGAAAGCCAGACAGAGATAGAAATAAGGAGAGAAGGCCACCCGCTCAGGAGTAAACATGGAAGGAGGGCTAGAGAAGAGACCGGGGTAAATCTGACTGACCCTGGAGCAAAGAGCAATGATTCCCTGTTCAGTCTGCCCCTGCAAGGTAGCAGATCCTCATGCCAGCTCCTAAGAGAGAGGGGCCTCTTGGCATTTTCTTCACCCTGACTGTCCACGAGCTGAGAGGTGCTTTCCCTAACCCTCCATAGGTTTTCTCTAGAGGCATCTAGCACTTTCCCTGCATCTGGGGAAGTGAAAGAGAGCATACCCCTTTGTGTCTAGCTAGACAGCAGGGTTTTACTATTTTGATTACCTTCCTCATTATTTACTTTGTTTCTTGTCTTAATTAAAATTTTAGCTATTGGATTTGCACATCTTTTGCATGGTCTGATAGCAGGGAAACAGACTGGATGGGAGCTCAGGCGGACAGAAGAAGAAGGTTCAACTTGGTCACAGAAACTAAATACAAATCCCAGCTCTTCCACTTCCTACTGGCGTGAGCTTGGCTCCCATTTTCCTCATCTGTCAAGTGAGGAGGGCAGATGAGGTGCCATCCAACAACCCTCCCAGTTCAAGATCTCTGATCCTGTGATTATCTCAGCCAACCCCACTGAACCTGGGGTAGCTAGGATTTGTCACTGACACTAGGAATCTCACATTTTCTATCAAATTCTGAAGGAAGAAACTCCACACTTGTAATTAATTACAAATGTAGTTTGTTGTTTCTAAATAGAATGCAAATTGTATAGGATATCTGCCCAGTAGAAAGCAAACTCTGTGAAGGGAAGAACTATTTCATTTTTTCTCTTTGTCCTGAGTATTTAGCACAGTCCCTGGGGCACAGTGATTAATAAATGCTTGAGGGCAGTTAGGTGGCACAGTAGATAGAGTGCCAGGCCTGGAGTCAGAAAGACCAGGGTTTAAATCTGGCCTCAGACACTTACTAGCTGTGTGACCCTGGGCAAGTCACTTAATCCTGTTTGCCTCAGTTTCCACATCTGTAAAATGGGCTGGAGAAGGAAATGGCAAACCACTCTAGTACCTCTGCCAAGACAATCCAGAAAAGGGTTCACGAAGAATAGGGCATGACTGAAACAACTGAACAACACCTATAAATGCTTGTTTAATTAAACTAAGCCTATGTGAAAGATCTGCCAATTTACGAAACAAATTGAGAGAAACCATAAGCTATGAGAATTTAGAGTGGAAAAAGATCACCTCCACCCAGGATGGTCAGACGAGTCAGAATTTAAGCTGGCTATTGAAGAATGGCTTGAGTTTTGAATGGTGGAATTGAGGTAGGAAACATATCAGTGAGTAACATGAAGAAAAGCCAGGAGGAGGGAAAGTATAAAAATGCTGTAGACAACAAATTCTTTAGGAGTTCACAGAAAGACTGACTAAGTTTAGAGATGGCAAATTTTGGCATAGTTTCTGGGTAGGCTTTCTTTCTACCTCTACTGAGGAGTGCCTGAATCATACGCACCCTGCTAGCATGTTTCCTGTAGACCCTGTGGGTGAGAGAGATACAAAATCACCTGTTGATCTTGGCCAATTCAAACGAATGACATAAATCAATCACACCAGAGGGAGGATTGCCCCAGTCTCCTGGGCCTTAGCTTTTTTCCCTCTGTAAAATGAAAGGGCAGGACTAGAAGACCTCTGAGGTCCCTTCTGCTTCTGGATCTACATGCCCATGATCATGGATAATTCCTTCAACATTCTCCTTCCTTCACTTTAAACCACCACAGCCTGGGAACTTGGTATTAAATTTGCCGGGTTCTTGGCTGCTTGAAATATTGTTTTCTCCATTGTTGATGCTACTGCAAAGGTCCCATAACTAAGTGCTCCCCCAGCTCACAAAGGCCACCCCAAAGCCTTCTGTAATTCCAGTAGAGCCTGAAAATAGCTCAGTGCCCAGGGATCCTAAGACCTCTCTCATGCAAGTCACTGATTCACATAATGCGGGCCTAGATTTGACCCTATGGATCCAGCAAGTGAGTCTTCAAAAGTGGGCAGAATGCCCTAGTGCCTGGGATTTAGGAAGCAGTAAAACTCAATTAGCAGTATGCAGGAACAAAGTTTTACTATTGACAGAGCAAGGGCTCTAAGCTAAGTAGTATACATCCCCAACCATGGGGTTTGTGTGTCAGGGGGAGGGGAGAGATTAGGGACAATTAACAAGACCTCAGAAAGAGAATTGTTCAAAGGAAAAAAAAAGGAACTGGTAGCTTGGGAAAGGAGCATCTGGTCAGGCAAAGTCAGAGCTCGAGGGTAATCAATCAAATCCCCCAAACCAGAGTCACTGATAAGCTGGAAAATATCCAGGGAGAATGAAGGGCCTTTGGTTTTATCACAGGAGGATTTCTTGAAGTAACTATTCATTTCAACAAACAAATCAATAAATATTTAAGTGCCTATTAAGTTCCAGGCACTGTGCCAAATCAATGGGGATACAAAAAGGCAAAAGACAGTTACTGGCCCCTCAAGAAGCTTACAATCTAATGGTGTCTATCCTACAACAGAGAAGACTCATGGGGACAGAGGAGAGATGTACTCAAGAATTCAAAGAGTTACAGTATAGAAGAGGGATGTGATTTGTTCTTCTGGACTAAAGGGGGCAGAACCAGGAGAAATAGGCAGATGCTAAAGAGGAAGATTAGATTTCAGGTCAGCCATAACTTTCCAACAATTAAGAGTTCTGGGGGCGGCTAGGTGGTGCAGTGGATAAAGCACCAGCCCTGGAGTCAGGAGTACCTGAGTTCAAATCTGGCCTCAGACACTTGACACTTACTAACTGTGTGACCCTGGGCAAGTCACTTAACCCCCATTGCCCCGCAAAAAACAAAAAACAAAACAAAGAGTTCTCCAAAAGGGGCTTGGGCTTCCTCAGGAAGTCAATATCTCTCTTTGTCTCACTGGTGGTCTAGAAGCAGACTGGAGGACTTGTTGTTTGTCTTTCATTCTCAAAGAGGACTGGAACATCAGGGTGATGTCATGACTTGTAGTGAATTGGATTTAAGTGAGGGAGGGCTGCGCAAGGTCACAACCTCACTCTCTCCTCCAGAGCCACCTGGGTCCAGTGGAAAAATATACATCAGGATGACTGGACATGGCCCTGGATGTTTGAGGCAACTGCGGTTTAGGGGCTTGCCCAGCGTCACACAGCTGGTATCTGAGGTGAGATTTGAACTCAGGTCCGGCTGGAGGGCTATTTAACTGCTGGACAGGCACAAGTTTGAGTAGATGCCCCCTAAGGACCCTCCCAACTCTGGGAGTTCTTGAGGAGTTCCTTCCTCCTCACCTCCCCAACAGTGACCTTGGGTGGTCTTCAAGGCTCAGTTTTTGTCCCACTTCACACATATGAGGTCTTTCCTGATCCAGTCTACAAACTATCCTATCTCCTGCCTGCTTTCCTGCTGCCTACAAGCACTCACGTGTCTCCCTCATTCTCAAAAGGCACTCACTTGATTCAACCATCCCCAACAGCTATGGCCCCTTCTTTCTCCTGTCCTTAGTGGGGAAATATGTCTCAACTCCTTCACAAAACTGTCTAATTGTTTTCTAAATTCTCTGTGATCCAGTTTCTGACCTCCTCATTTGGCCAACACCACTCTCTCTAAAGTCGCCAATGATGGCGATTGTTCAATCTACTGGCCATTTCCCCATTCTCATCTTTGCTGACTTCTCTGCAGCCTCTGATGCTGTGAACACCTTCCCTTCCTCCATACTTTATCCTCTCTAGGTTTTGGTGACAATTCTTTCTCCCAGTTCTCCTCCTACCTGTCTGACCTCTCCTCCATCTTTTTGGTTGGCTTTTCATCCAGGTCATGCCCACCCACCACGGATGATCTCCAAGGCTCTGTTCTCCCTCTTTACTATCTCAATTCATGAGTTCAACTATCAGCTCTAAGTAGGTGATTCTCAGATCTGCATATCCTGTCAATCTCTTTCCTGGGCTCTAGTCCTATATAATGCCTTTCAGATGTCCTATAGGCTTCTCAAACTCAACATGTCTGAAACAGAACCCATTATCTTTCTCCCCAAACCATCCTCTCTTCTCAACTTCCCTATCACTGGCAAGGGTACCACCATGCTCCCTGTCACCCAAGCCCATAACCTCAACCTCAGCATCATCTTCAACTCCTCAGTTTCACATCATACTTCTATCTAATCCATTGCTACCGATGGACACCATTTACTGACACTGTTCTCTCCTCTATACTCACACAGCAACCACCCTGGTATAGATGCTCTGACCCCACCCTTGGATCATTACCATAGCCTTGTAATTAGCCTCCCTGCCTCAAATCTCTCCAATCCAATCCAGGCCCTACTCAGCTGCCAAATCAACTTTCCAAAGGAGCAGGTCTGACTATATCACACCTTTTCAATTCAATAAACTCCAATGGCTCCCTATTACCTCCAGAATCAAATATAAAACCCTCTAGCATTCAAAGCTTTTAACAACCTAGCCCCTACTTACCCTCTCAGAAGTCTTACCCTTTACTCCAGATATGTTAGCCTACACACTCTTCCTCACACATGACACTTCCACCAGCTGTGCCCAATGCTTTTAATGCTTTCCCCCTCACCTCAAACTCCTGACTTCCTTCAAAATTCCTCTCAAATTTCACGTTTCTTTCTCCCTCACTCTTTCTAATCCCTTCTCTCTGAAATCATCTTCCAGTTACACAGAATACATCTTGTTTGTACTTAATTCTTTGTATGTGGTCTTCCGCATTAGACTTAACTTCTGGAGAGTAGGGAAGCTCTTTTTTTCTATTTTTGTCTATCTAGAGCTTAGCATGCTGCCTCACACAGAATAATTGCTTCCTTAATGTTTGTGGACCAATTGTTTCCCCAAGTTGCTAGGGCCCCTACCCCATTTTTTGTACAGATTTTATATTTGTGTACAAATGCCTTCATCTCAGAGAATGTAAGCGTCATGAGATCGGGGCAATTTTGGTTTGGTCTTGCTATCTCCAGGGCCTAGCTTAGCACAGTACCTGGGACTGTGTAGGAGGCTCTTAATAAATGTTTATTGGCTGAACGACTAAGTAGCCCAATGCCTGGCCTATGACCATTGAATGATTCCTTGCCACAGCCTAAGGGGAGGAAATGTGGTAATGTAGAAAGAATACTGGGTTTGGAGTCAGATGACCTAGATTCAAATCCTGACTTAGTCATTTACAATGTGACCTTGGCCATGTCATTTAGCAATAATAATTAAGATAATAATAATAATGATAATGATAATAATTAACTGAGGCTTAGGGAGGTAAAGTCGCTTACCAAAGTTACACACAGAATCACAGATCTAAAGGTGAAGGGGAGTTCAGTAGCCATCTAATACAACCCTCTCATTTTATTTACATAGGTGAGAGATGAGGAATCAGGAACTAAAGTGACTTGCCCAAGATCATAAGGGGCTCAGAATCACCTGGCAATGTTAGGCCTAGAAGCTAGCCCCCTGACACTAAAGCTGGGGACCATGCTGGGAGAGGTATCATGTTGTTTTTTACATGGTCCCTCCTCTCAAAGAAGACCTGTCCTTTTGAAAAGGCCTAGAACTGAGGCTATCTGAGGATGATGAAATCCTGGATGTGTTGTGAGGACTGCAAGGGAGAGGGAAGGGGGGACAGGGGAGAAGAGACAGGCACCATGCTACAATAACAATAACCCAAGGTCTGGGGCCTGGCTTCCTGGAACCAGGATACTGCCTGGGACCACAATCTCAACTCTGCCTCCCTCCTGATTTGCTGCAATGTGCTCCTTGCTCTAATTGCACAATTCTGTTGATGGCCAGAGCTGTCCTCTCCTCTCCCTGGCTGCTTCATTATCCTGAAATAGCTATGTTGAGAACATCCACTGTCTTCCAAGAGAGCAGTCTCCTTGCATGGCATTCAGGGGAAAGGGTGCCAGCTGCCCAGGCCTAGAAAGGTAAATTCACTTTGCTGCAAGCGACAAGACAGCTGAGGCCCCCAGAAGTCGTCCTGGACACAGCCTGTGAAAGAAGCCTTGTCATAGCTCAGCAGAGAGCAGCTCAGGGCCAAGTTTCACCTTTGGTGACACAACTTTTCAGTGTTTCTTTTTTCGGCAGGCAAATCACAAGGCAAATGAGCACACAGAAATTTGTCACGGGCCCGCCTGCCAGACACACCAGCAGCTAAGGAGACTTGTTGACCAAGCTGGGCTCCAGGTCCCTGCTGGTCTCACAAACCAGAACTTCCACTCCTAAGAGCATCACCCACCCCCCTCTGCTGCTTTAAAGCCAACCTTTCATAGTTCATATTGTTCTCAGATCTCCAAAAGCAAAACACAAATCCAGAAAGCTCAAATTCTCTGGAAGCACGAACATGCACTGGAAACACCCCAGGTGAGAGTAAAATATACATAGAGAAAAATCAAATTGAAAAACAAGCAGGTCAATTTCTTTCCCCTTGTCAAAGCAAAGATCAGAGGGGTTTCACAAAATGTAAGCCGGGCAGCACAAACCATGTTGTTTACTTAATATTCTTTCAACAGCCAGATAAATATTTTAAGAACCCTGGCTGTTTACTCATCTACAATTCCATAGCTGCAGAAATGCCACCTTCCTTATTTGGAAGGATTTAGGGAAAACGGTTCACATCTCTAAGTCAATTTCACCTAGAACCATCGCAATCGACTTTTCACTTTTAATTGTTGCTGTTAAACATGGGTTCTCCGACACACTGAAGCCTGGCTACATGATACCCAAGTTTAAGAACTATAATTAATATGCTCGTTCAAGGAGTGCATCTCTCTTAACAAGATATATTTTTGGAAATATTATCTAACTGAAGGGCTGCATAAATAGTTGGGCTTAAAAAATAAACCCCAAGCTTTTATTTTTCCATTTAAGTGAGTTATATAATAAGTCTAAAGGCCCCTTCCTTTAAGATGCATTTTTAAAGAGGGGGGAGGAATATCACCAGGGTTACTAAGCCCAAGATGATGGCCAGACCAGCTAACAACGAAGAAGAGGCCAGTTGAGGAAGAATATGATGACTGAAAGGCACCTGGAGAAATTTACTTAGACCTGGAGGGGCTGATGACATCTGTTGACAAGCTGTATAAAAGAATGGAAGAGGAGGAGAGAAAAGGTGAGAGAGGCAGAAACAGATGAGAGGGACAGATGAGAGAGCGACAGAAAGCATATGCCATGTAAGAAGGACCAAAAAAATAAAATCAACAACATGAGTCCTACCCGGAAGTCAATTAAGAACAAGAGCCATCTCTAGAACTCAGGTGTAACAAGCAGGAAGAAACATGAGCTCTAAAATCAGCACAAAGCCCCAGCTCCCTGGCTAACTGAAGCTTCAGAACATCATCCTCACATGCAACTACCAGTGCACTGGATTGAAGGATGCTGGAGGAAGGAGCACTGGCCTTGGAGTTAGGAGGAACTGGGTTTGAATGCCTCCCCTAACATTAGCTAGTAGCTCTGTGGCTCTAGGCAAGTTGCTCTGAGCCTCAATTTTCCCATCTGTAAAATGGGAGAGAGAGAGAGAGAGAGAGAGAGAGAGAGATAATAATAGTAATAATAATAATAATAATACCTACCTCACAGGGTTGCAAGTCAAATGAGAAAGCATTATAAAAATTTCAATTATTACTATTATTGCAGTATTTGGAACACTGTGAACACTCCTTTATTCCTCCATTGTATTTTTTATCTGGACACTTAGAATATTCTACTAGCAGAAAGGGCCTTGGGGCCCTGCTCAGTGCCTCGTCCATTGAAGAAGTCAAAGATAAAATTCATATGGGTAGGGACTAGATTTTATTGACATGGGGGACTCTCTGATGAGGAGACTCCCTCTCCCAATGCAGGTCAGCACCCTGATTGCCATTCAAAGTCTTAGTATAGTCTAGAGCCTTTCTAGGGAAAATTATTCTCCCGGGACCACAAAGCCAGTCCATGTCAGAGGTAGAATTGAACCCGGGTCTTCCAAGCATTGAAGCCAGCTCTTTACATTATACCAGTCACCTCTCTGAAAGTGAACTGAGCTAAATTGAATTGAATTGCAGTAGCCCTATAAGGATGACAGGAAGAGATGGATGAATGAGGAAAAACACATATAAGGAAGACAATGGCCATAACTTCCCATGAGTCAGAGGGAAAAGAGACTCTAGGACTGGTTTTTCATATTACCTCATAACTCATTGTTATATCCATAGTGGTCAAAAATAAAAGTCCCCAATCTCCCTGGGGACAAACTATGTTGTCTAGGGAGAAAGATGGTCTCTTATTTCCAATGAGTCAAGAAGTGCTAGAAAATTCTCCTTTCTCCCTCACATTTCTTTAGCTTCCTCCTCAAAATGTCTGATAATCTGTTATTAAAGTTATTCCTTTGGGTCAAGGCTAAGCATTTGCAGAAATCCTTAGTTAAAATGCAAATTGGAAGGGGGAGTTGATAATATATGTTTAGCTATTATCTTTTAACACCTTTGTAAGAACTGTTTTTATGGGAAACCTTCCAACATGCTAGATCAGTGGTGTCAAATTTCAATAGAAAATGGGGCCCCTAAACCATATTAAGGATTCCTGTAGGCTGCATATCGATTTAGAAAATTGCATAGTAATATTATTTATGTTTTAATGGATTTTTATTTAATTGGCTAAGTATTTCCCAATTATATTTTAATCAAGTACAGGCAGCACTCAGGAGTGTTGTGGGCCACACGTGGTTTCAGGCAGCGTGTCTGACACCTTTATGCTATATAACTGGAGGGAAGGGACCATGGGCTAGGTAAGTTGTGATGGGACTGGTAGCAAGACACCAGGAGGCGTTGAGTATATGGTTCCATTGGGGAAGCCATTCAATGGACATACCTCTTAAGCCTTTACTTTTGGTGCAAAGCAGTAGGGAGCACCAGAGATGGAAGGTGAGAGGAGTGGGGCTAAGTACCCAGGGGACAAATATTAATTCCTTTATTCATTCAATTAACATTTACTAAGGGGCTATAATGTATCTGACTCTATGCTGAAGGCACACAATGCCTATGGTGAGGATAGAAAGAAATGGAAACAAAAAGGGGAGGTAAGTCACTAAGTGCCAAAAGCACACTTCCCAATTCTGTCCAGGCCTACTAGGGGCCATTTAAAAAGTTAGATTGGCTAATAAAGGCATGTTATTGCCACTCCAACTCTTTCTGCTCTTTTTCTCTGGGGCCTAGGAGTAGGGTACAGGAAGAATGATGGAGAATCTACTACCTGTAGAACCTTGGGGGACATCAAAAATGGCCTAAACCACCTTCTGAGAGCTCTTCAGAACGAAAAAACAGAACCAAGAGCCACATAGCCCAACCCACCCTCCTGGAGGCTTCAGACATGTCAACACAAAGCTGATGCCAACAGACTCCAGGGCCACTGCCAAATTTAAGACAATCTTAAAGGACACATACTAACCCCTGCTTCTGTGAGAGTGGAGAACATTAGCTACTGACACCAATACTGTCTCCATTCTATAGTCAACACCCAAAGTAACGTCAAAAGGCAAAGGGAGACGATTCAGGAGAACTCTGTTACAATGCTCTTAGATATACAGTGCTTAAAGTCTGGGCTCTAATGGCCCCAATAATTAATGTTTATTAATAACCCATAGCTCTCCATAAAGGGCCTATATGATACCTATGCTATGGGACAACATGATGTTGGAAACAGAGAACTGGCTCTGAATGGATTCAAGTCCCACTTTGCTACATACTGGCTAGGTGACCATAGACAAGGCACTCAACCACTCAGTGCTTGAGGCAACTCTCTAAGACTTTAAGTTGAAGAGAAGAGTGCTCACTTGCATTTGTGGAAGGAATTCCCTCACCTGGGAATTCTCCATACTACTGAAGTTAAAGGTCCAGTCTCTGTACCCTCACCCTATGATACTTATATATCAAACCTCAAAACCCCAAACCCTGTCTCTTTTAGGAACAAATTCTTTCTTATGCAAGAGAGCAGTGCTTCAGGGAGGGCTCTGACATCCAATTCGTAAGGGGCCTAAATCCAAGGGGCAGCTTGTGACTATAGTGCAGGTTAATGTGCCCTTTGCTGGGCCCCATGTTTTTTGTTAATTTGGTGAGCATTGAGACGAAGGGAACATGTGTGAGGAGGGGGAACAGGAATCATGCCAGGAGAGGCCTGGCCAAAGGAACCAGGGATATTTCATCTGGAGAAAAGGGCTGGGGTGGGGAGAAGAACATAAGAGCCATCTTTAAATATCTGAAGAGTTATCCCATGGAAGATGGATTAGACTGATTCTGCCTACCTTTGGAGCCTTAGCTCATGCTAATTGCCTTAATGTATTCCAGCCGTAACTCATGCTAATTACCTTAATGTATTCTGCATTCCAGCCAAACTAGATTCCTGTCCATAGTCAGCCCTACTCTGTTTCTCTCTTTTATTTCTAGGCCTTTGTTCTCCCCATCCTTCACCCATGAAATGGACTCCCCTCTTCCCCCATTTGCTGAAGCCCTAACCTTCCTTCAAGGTTCCATTCTGCAGCTATCTCCTCAATGAAGCCTCGACAGAACCTCAGAATTCAGAGACCTCGGAGTCCCTCTAGCCCAACCCATACCCTGAGCAGGGCCTTTCTCTATAAAATTCCCCCCAAATGGCCAGCCTTTATTTGAAGGTTTCTAGTAAGGGGGCACCAGGGGGGGCCCATCCCACTTTGGGATAGCTCTCACTGATAGCAAGTTCATGCTGACGTCAAGTCTAAATCTGCCCCTCCATAATGGCCCCCCTTGCTCCCTGGTCTGTCCTCTGGAGCCGCGGAGCAAGTCAAATCCATCTTCCACAGGAAAGACTTTCAGACACCTGAACACTGCTCCCACGTCCCTTTCCATCCATTCCCCTCCACCCCGCTCCCAGTCCCAACTAAGTCTCTTCTTCTCCAGGCTAACAACCAAGTCCTTGTTTGGAGGGGCTCTCTCTATTCCTTTCTCAGTTCTTGTTACCCTCCTCCACTTCATCAATTTAATTCCTAAAATATGATACCCAGAACTCAATATACTATTCTTGACATGGTTTGACCAGAGCAGGGTACATAAGTACTATTCATTCATGCAATAAGCATTTATGAAACACTTTCTGTGTGCAAGGTACTGGAATTGGAGGGAGGCTTTCACAGAGGAGCAGAAAAACAAAACAAAACCCAGTCTCTTCCATCAAGGACCTGATGATGACTGGGAGAAATACTATTTATACAGAGGAGTGAAGCACACAATAATAAGAGGAAGGAAAGAGAACTAGTTAGAAGGATATGGAAAGAACATTATATAGGAGGTGACATGTGAACTGAGCAATGAAGGAAGCTAAGGAAAGAAAGAAATTCCAGGCACAAAGGGAAGTCTGTGCAAAGGTCTAGTCAGAAGCAGGAAATGGCATGCTAAGCTCAACAACTAACAAATAGGTCTGTGCGGGCCTAAATAAGTCTAAAAAGACAGATAGGAGCCACATAGGGAAAGGCTTGAAATGCTAAGTTAAGGAGTTTCCACTTGATCTTAGAGGCAACAGGGAGCCACTCGAGATCAAACTTACTCAAAGTAAGGCAGGGGCATGGTTAGACTGGTGCTTTAGGGAGCTTATTTTGGCATTTGCATGGAAGGTGGATTTTTGGAGCTGGGAGAAAATAAAAGGAAGTAAGAAGCGATAAGGGCCTGGAGAAGGGTGAACTCCATGTGAGTGAAGAGGACAGACGTGAAGAGCTATTAGAGAGTAGGCAGAATTAGCAAGATTAGATAACTGAGTGGATTGCCACTGAGGATGAATCAGGAGTCAAGGATGGCTTCAAGGCTTTGAACCCTGGCAGAGTAGAAAGAGTTGCCCTAACCCAGGGAGACCTGGATTCAAGTCCTGCCTTTGACAAATAGCCAGAGCTAGTATATCAATGAACCTCTCTCTGTGTGCTCTAGAGCAGTGGTGTCAGAATCCAATACAAACGAGAGCCTCTAATCCTTACATAAGCATCTTTGCATTTTAAAATGCAATACCATCTATGTTTTATTGCACCTGTTTAATTTGTTAATTATTTTGCTAAGTATTTCTCAATTGCATTTTAATCTGGTTCAGGTCACACTCAGGAGAGTTGTAGGCCGCTTGCAGCTTCTGCACCATGTATTAAACACCTCCGCCTTGGCAACTAAGACCATAACTTGGAGAGAAGGTGCCCATCTGCACTGGTAAAGGGGGCTTCCTTACCAAGGAGTTTTCCATGCCAACACAATCATAGGTTTGGTCTCTAGCCCTATAAAGAAACTATTGTTATTATTAGATTACCAGTAGAACACCTGTACCAATATGGAATCAAGATAGACCTGGATTCAAATATCATCTCCGGAAACACCTAGCTGTGTTAACATGGGCAAATCACAACCTATGACAGCCACAATTTTCTTATATATAAAGTGGGGAGAAAGGAATAAGAACACCTACATCATTGTAAATATCAACTAAAATGGTTTTATAGCATTCTGCAAACCTGAAGTGCTATGTTCATGTCAACCATTGGTGGTAATATCATCGCTGTCTATGTATCACCAGCATCTACAACATTTGGCTAAATCCAATGAAATGAAATTCAGTAGGAACCCTTGTGATGTACTAGAGTACCCCCCCAAAATCAACCTCAGAAATATGTGCAGGAGGAAGAATTAGACTGTGATTGTTCTGGAAAAGGTCTTAGGGAGGGGACTCCATGTGAGTCAACAGAGTGATGTGGCAGGCACAAAAGCTAGTGGGATTTTGGACAGCATTAAAGGGGGCAAAGCTTCCAGGAACTGGGGCGGGGGTGACAGTCCCACTGTTCTCTCTTCATCAGAATCTTTTCTGGAGATTTGGCTTTAGTTCTAGGTATGTCAGCTTAAGAATAATGATAATATGACTGCACATTCCCCCCTCTCCAACTTCAACCCAATAATTAGACAGTTCAATTTGACCCAGCCCTTGGTTCTTTAAGCTCTTTCCCCCTTGTCCTATCACACCTCATTTCTTGCCAAATCTCAGGTCTATAAGATTCCCACCATCTGCCTTCTCCTCTTATTCACAAACCCCTGGATGAAGCTAGAGAACTGGCTAGATTACCAATTCCTGATATCCAACCTCAACTGGATTCTCACTGGAGCAAGATAGTCCTTTTATTCCTCCCTAACTGATTGCTTGCCTCACTCGCTATTCCAAGCCTTCTCTTCCCTCCTCAAGTCCTCCATATTCCCCCCTTCCTCGGCTGAGGCCCATGCTTGTTACTTTAACTTTTAAAATAAGAGCATTTGATGTGAACTGCCTCTTTTCCCATTTTCTTCACCTCAAAACCACTGTACATCATTTCCTACTCTCTTCTTTCCCTCAGAGTGAAAAAGAGATGTTTCTTCTCCAATCCAAGACTAACCCCTCTACATGTCTCCCGTCTTCTCTAGGAGAGTGCATCCTCCATCCTCCCCTCTCTCTTCAATATTTTCCTATCAGCTGGTTCCTTCCCTGCTGCCTTAAACATGCCCAAGTCCCCTCTCTCTAAAAACCCCTTTATTAGACTATATCATATCTTCAAGCTATCATCATACATTTAGCTTCCCTTTCTCAGGCAAATTCCTTGGGAAAAGTTGTCTCTACTTGCTGCCACACTTCCTTTTCTCTCACTCTTCAACTCTTTCCAATCTTATTTCCCACCCCATCACTCAAATGAAACTAGTCTTTCTAAAGTTATCAGTGATTTCTTGATTGCCAAATATGATGATCCTTTTTCCAGTCCTTGTACTACTCCACCTATTCATCACATATATCACCAATATCACACTCTCTTCCTTGGATTTTCCTGACAGTTTCACTTCCTTATCTCACCACTCCAAGTCTCCTCAGAGACTGGTGAATCAACCACATCACACCCCCTAGTTGTCAATGTTCCCCAAGGCTCTATCTGGGTGTCTTTCTTTAGCTTCTTCTGTAATCTCAACCTCTCTCATGGGTTTAACTATAATCTCTATGCAGATGACACTCAGATCTAGTCCCAATCTTTCCCCTCACCTTCAATCCTACATCATGTACCAATTGTCTGCTGAACATCTTAGATGGGCTAACCTAGAGAAATCTTAAACTCAACAAATTAAAATTAAACAGTATCTTCTCCCTTAAACCATCTCCTCTTTCCACACTCCCCTATTTTTGCTGAAAACACCATCATCCTTCTAGTACCACAGATTTATCACCTGGGAATTATCCCAGACTCTTCACCCTTCCTCATCCCACATAGTCAATCACTAGCCAAACTTTGCCATTTCTAGCTTCACAACATCACTCAAATCCAATCTCTTCCCTCCACTCAAGCAGCTACCACCCTAGATCAGGCTCTGAAAACCTCTCACCAATCCCCACAATAGTTTCTTAATTAGTCTCCCACTACTCCAGTTCATCCTCCACATTGTTGCTGAAGTCATTTTCCATAAGTAAGGATTTATGTGATGGCCCTATATATACCCAACCTATTTTTCTAGTTTCACTGAACACTACTTCTCCTGCACTCTTATTCAGCCAAACTAGCTTTCTCTCGATTTCTTACCCACAATACTCCCATCTCTGGTCCTTTGCAAAGGCCATGCCTGATGCTGAGAGCACATTCACTCCTTAACTCTGCCTCAAAGAGTAGGGCTCTCTTTTCCTTTAGGATGCAGCTTGGGCACCATCTTCTACATGAAACCTCTCCTAATGTCCCCTGCCAGTGCCCTCTCTCCTAAACTACCCTGTATTTAGCTACTTGGTATATATTCATGTATTCACTTTATATTTAGATAGCTATTCCATTTTCTTGTTGTCTCCCTTATTAGAATGTAAGCTCATTGACAGTAGGGATCTTTTCATTCTGTGTACTTGTATCCCCATGGCCTGACACATAGTAGTCATTTGACAAATATCAACTGAAACTGAAGAGTGTCCAGGGGCAGAGAAATAAGATGATGATAGGCTTTGAATGCAGGTAATAGGAAAATCCACTGCAGGAGCTGGGAATAAGTCTGGGAAAGAAAAGACCTGGAGGGAATATGATCTGTCTTCCACATACTTGAAGGGCTGCCATGTAAAGAAGGGATCAGACTTGTTCTGTTTGGCACCAAAGAGAACCAAGAACAATGGGGTGGATGTTACCAAGAGGCCAACACCAATGAGAGGTGTGCCTAGATGTAGAATGCCCTGCCTCTGGAGGTGAGCAGCAACCATCCACTGGAGGATTTCAAGAAGAGACTGGAGAATCTCTTAGGGGGTATGTTACAATGGCAATTCCTTTCATCTACATGGCCACAGAGGCCCCCTCCTGAATCACAAAAGCTGCGCTTCATCTCGGAGGGCAAAGCTAGGGGCAACTTGTAGCAATCTGAGGAAAAAAGATTTAGCCATAACACTGGATGACCCTGGGCAAGTCACTTCACCCTGTTTGCCTCAGTTCCTCATCTGTAAAATGAGCTGGAGAAGAAAATGGCAAACCACTCTAGTATCTTTGCCAAGAAAACTCCAAATGGGGTCACGGAGAGTTGGACATGACTGAAATGACTGAACAACAACAATAATTAGAGCTATCAAAATGTACAATGAATAGGCTGCTAAGAGGATCAGTGAGCTCCCTGTCACTGGAAGTACTCCTGAACAGGCTGCAAAACCCTTTGTTGTAGATGCTGAAGAAAAAAATGCCTAGTTATATATCTCTGAGGTCCCTCTCAACTTGGAGGTTTTATAATTCTATCATTTGTGACAGTTTGTTCTAAGCAAAGGCCAATTTTGTTGAAGAGGTGATATGTGTTACTTTTAATCTGTGACATCACTACATTGACCCAGAAACTACAGCTGACCCCTACCCCCACTTAAAAGGTTGGATCAATTTAAGTTCCCTAAAATATTCACAAATGTGGAAAAATTTTCAAACTAAACCTCCCAAAAGTAAACCACATCCAAGAATCATACCCATTTTGGGATGACTAAGGCAGACCTGGAAAAAGTCTCTTATCTAATACAATCACCCCCAACCATCATTCCCCAAGCTCTGCTGCTCTAACCTAATGATGATATCACTTCCAGTTAGGAAAAGCTAAGATGGGCACTGCAGAAACTTAGAGGCCAGGAGACGACTGTGGGAGATGCCAATCAGCAGCAGAACACTGCATATTTCAATCTGTATTTTGCTTCGAGGCTTTTTCCCCAACGTTTCATTTCTGGTGATGGCTCACCTCCTTGAATGGCTTCATCTAAGCAATTTGCTCTCAATTCTTATTAGCAAGCTTAGGCCCAAAAGGAGGAATCATAAGGGCACAAGCGCTCTCACACAAAGGACAGCATGATCTCCACTCAAGGGAATTAGAGGCTGAGGAGATGACTAGAACACAAAGACCCCATATGCCAATGATTTCCCCTTCCTGCCCCCCTCACATCATCCAACCCACACCTCTCTGCCTACCTGTCTCTAGCCATAGTGCCTGCTACCAAGTCCTACTTGCTATCTCCTGGCTCTGACCTCCCTACTTCACTCTCCCAGGCCTACATACTTGGCCTAAAAATAGGCCAAAGACACAGAGCTGCGGGTAGAAGGAAGATCTTGTTAAGGTACGGCCTCTCTACCCACCCTCCTCCAGGTAGCCATTATCCCAGACAAAGAGGTCACACACCATGAGGAATACCAACGGTAGAACAATAAGCAGTTCAGGGACCTGTCCTGCTCTGTTCACCTTCAGCTTAGAGACAAGCTCCATGCCTGTGATCTATACCAGTATACCTCTGCCAACAGCCTCAGACATTTGACACTTACTAGCTGTGTGACCCTGGGCAAGTCACTTAACCCCAACTGCCTCACCAAAAAAAAAAAAAACAAACAAAACTAAAATTATAAATCGATATCAGTGTTCTGGACCAGTGGCTTTCCTCAAAGAGGCATTTTGCTATGGGGTTCTTAATCCTCACCCCTTGTTGGTGAAACCCCTGGCTTATAACATGTCCACATGGCAGCAGAGTGGCTAAGCATGCTGTGATTTGAGTGACCAGTAGATTATTCTTTTATATTTTCAGGACTGTTAGGAAGGGGCAAATGGAGGAAGAGAAATGATCGATGTCATGATTGGCTATTGGTCGGGTTGTAATATCCCCAGCCTTTTGTTTTTCAAGGCTAAAGCCACTGCTGGGGGCAGGGGGAGGGGATGGGACCTGAGCTAGTTCCTAAATCCAGAGAGACCAAGATGATGTCTATTGAAACGGTTTTCAGAGTGAATATAAAGTCGTGAGATGTGCCCCATATCCAGCCACAAATACCACAAAGCCTGCTGGGATTTCAAGAGCTGGAATAACCATGAAAGCAACATCAACCATGCAAAGAAGAAAAGGACCCCTCTCCACTAAATGTACATGGGGACTGCCAACACTCCCAGGGGCTGATCTGCAAGTGGTCAGCTTCTCGGAATATGCCTGGAATCTCTCTACGTATGTAGCTCAGCAAGAGGCCCAGGCCCTGACTACAAGGCTGGCCAGCAGAAAGAATCAGCTCCTACTGAGAGCAGGGTGGACATGGAAGGCTCTTGACAATAAGCACAAGCCATCGGGATTGTTGCAAACCACACACCAAACTCTCTTGGAGGGAGAGAGAAAGGAAAGAGAGAGGAGAGAGAGAGGAAAGGGGGGGCAGAGACCTTTTCTGCCGCTCAGAACCGTCAGGGGCTTGGAGCCAGCAAAGAAAAGAGCTTGTCTCTGGCAAATTCTTGAGGCCTCCAATTCCACGGGTGCCCCTTTTGCACCAAATCACATCCAATGCTAGCTAGGTAATTCTTCTGCAGGAAACGAAATGCTGAACTCATTTTGTGGGTTATGCAGTCAAAGCTGCCTAAACAAACAAATACTCAGCTTCCCTCTTTTCCCCAGCAGAAGTAGATGGGCCCATTCAGGAGCTGCTGTAGCCCTCACACTGGACCCGTCTGTTCCTTTCCTAGTTTATAACAGCACCCAAGACGGGGGAACTTCTGGGGAGAAAAAGGGCAAGCTTTAAAGTACACACCTATGATCAAAACAGGCTCTGTAAGAAAATTCCCCAGCGGACTTCTCTGTAGGCTGGAAGGTAGGTCTACATATATCAGTTGAGAGTAGGAAGGGAAGGAGAGGGCGCTTGAAACCCCATCAAAGCACTGATAGCTTTCAAAACAACTTGTTGACTTCAGTGAAAGGAACTGTTAATAACCAAGCTTCTGGCCAGCTCTTTTCCACTTTATTCAACCCTGTTTTCCCCAGCACAGGCACAGGGCGGGTCCCGTGGATAAAATCCAAGATCCATCAAAATATCATTTTCCAAACCTACGTGGGTGTGTAGCTAAAACCATAATGTTGACAATTAAATTCCCTAGAAATGAATACTCTTACATTACTACTAAAAAGTTTCTTTGTTCTTCTAAAAAAAAGGAAGATAGAAAATCAGAAATCAAAATATTTCACTTTGTACAAGACACTTCCTGGCAGATGTAGAAGATTGTGATCGTCACATCTTTTTTATTTTGCCACATCTTTTAGCATTTAATTTTAAAGAAACAAATACTAATAGTAGACTGAGGGCAAATATCCTCTGTTAATTTCCCAATAAACCAATAAAATCAACCTTTTTTAAAAAGGTTTTTTAAAAAAAATTACTTTGTAATTAGGCCTGAAATTCTAATAATGAAATAATTCTAAGATGAAAGTATATGGTGCCAAAATGAGAGTGATGTCATGGAAAAAGATGATACCATACATCTAGGAAAATACTTTGTTTCATAGAAACCAGCATCCATGTTTCCCAACATCCATGCTATGCAATTCTACATGAGATGTGTCAGAGCAGCTGCTCTCATTTTCCTGGAGTGTGTGGAGGGGTTGGGGTTGATTTTATTTTTCAAAGTGGAAGGAAGGTAAGACAACACTCATACAGGAAACTGGGTTAAAGGAATGAATTCAAAATGCTGCCAACTTCCAAGTGGAATTACCTGCATTAAGATGGGTTTGTGCTACAATTTTCAAATGTGTTTATCTATCTGGGCACTTTGTGGAAAATAAGGCTTCTGAATGATTCTCAAGTCATTCCACCTTATCACAGAAATCCATATTTCAAATGCTTAGCACAACATGAACAGTCTGCTTTCCAAAGTTTACTATTTCAATTAAACCTTGCACTTAAAACCTTCAGTCAAGAGGCTTCAACTCACATCTAGTAAGCAAAGGACAGGAACTGAAACCCCCGAGAGCTAGCAGTTCAGGTCCTTCCCCCACCCTCCCCACCTTTTCACCCTGAAAAAGACACAATCTCTTCTACTTATAATCAGTGATAATGACTTCGACAACTTTTAGCTGGGGAAGGTTAAAACTGCTACAAGAAGCCTCCCCACCTCCCCCAACATGGGAGAGGGGAGAAGAGAGAGGAGACAAAAGACAAAAGATTTTGGGAAGGAGTGGTACTGAAGGGTACTGGGTAAAGGGGCTTCCTCTCCCAGAAGAGCTAAAAGAGCAAGTCCCCAAATCCCTGCAACTTCCTCTGGGGATGGGTCATGGTGTTCATACATCCCCAAATCTTTGCAAGAGCATCTCAGCCCATCTGCTAATGGGTGGTGCTGGGGGGGTTATAGATTAAATTCAAGTAATCTGTTTGCTGTTCCCCACATCTCCCCAACACTCCCTCTCTACACCTCCCCACCCTGTTGCCATGGCAATTGCTATCCAATTTATATCCAGGAGCAAGTAAACTGGTCCACTGCTTGGGGGGGGGGTGAGAAAGGAGGAGGGGGGGAAGAGAGGGGAGGAGGACGGGGAGAAGGGAGGAGGAAGGGGGAAAGAGAGGGAAGGAGGGGAGGGGGAGAGAAAAGAGGAGAGAGAAGGGGAAAGAGGGGAGGAAGGGGGAAAGGAGAGAAGGAAAGAGCAGAAGAGAGGAGAAGAAGAAGGGGGAGGAGAAGAGGAAAGGGGAGAGAAGAGAGGAAGAAGGGGCAGAAGAGAGGAGAGAAAGAAGGGGAAGACAGAAGGGGAGAGAAGTGACGAGAGAAGTGGGGGCAAAGAGAGGAGGAGGCTGGTCAGCCACGGATTTTCCCCTGGTTCCCTAAGCCTGCCATCCCGAGAGCCGAGTGCCCTCGGGTCCCCGGGGCCAAGCCTGCCAGTGGCTGCCTCCTCTCTCGGGCACGGGCATGGCGCAGGGGGGTTCAAGGGAGCAGAGCCTTTGTTCTCCCTGGGGTGACTGCTCCGAAGTGAGCGCGGAGCCTGCGCGGCCCGGAGCAGGAGTGCGGAGCAGAGCGCTGCAGGTCCGCAGCCGCCAGGGACGAGGGTTCACTGGTGCCCCCGGGGGCCTGGGCAAGGGAGTCGCTGGTCACCCTCGAAGCTCCTGGCCCGGCCCTGGGATTCTGAGGGGGCCGGGATCAAGGTGGCGGGTACGAGCGGGGTCCAGCACAGACTGACGGACGGAAGCAAGGGGAGGCGTGCCTGCCTGGCCGGGGCCGCTTTCTTTGTTAGGATCCGGGCGGACGGAGCAGCCTGACGAGCGCGGGGCCCTCAGGTTGCACTTGTCTAACCAACACACACATACACACACGCCCAAGCACACACATACACATACACACATACGCACACGCACAGGCGCACACACACAGCCCGGCCGCCGCGAAGCAGCCCTCCATTCCCCACATCACTGCCAGTGCGGGTCCGGAGAAGGAGAAACGCCGGGCAGAGGCACTTAAAGCCGGCAAAAGTGGCCAGGTCCCGAGTTTGCAATTACGGAAATCTTCCAGAGGCTCGTCCTCGCCCTCGCGCTCGCGCTCAGCTCCAACCCCGACCCCCGCCCCACCCCCGGCTCCCGCCTGGCCTCGACCCCAGCCCCACAGGGGAAAAGGTCAGCAGCAGCTCAAGCTAGGGAAAGGAGAAGCTCCGGGCACAGGAATGGGTGGGGGAAAAGAGGGCAGGGCAGGGAATGGGAAGGGAAGAGAAGGGAAGGGAAGGCGAAACGGAGCGGGCGGACTTACCCTTAGAAGCATCTTTCTCTTCCTTGGGTTTCATCACCTTGCCACTCATAGATCCCAGTTTGATCGCCAAGCTCGCCCCGAGGAACTGAAACCCTCACGGATCCGGCCGGACGCGGAGGGCTCTTTCAACAAGGTAGAAGGCAGACAGTGCCCGACAGCCGACCCTAGGGCTCGGGCTCGGGCTCCGCTTGCCCCTGCAGCCTCCGCCGGTGCCTACAGAAAAGCGGGGAAGGGAGAAAGCAAAGGTGGGGTGGGGGTGAGTGAGGCAGAGAGGCACCGCAGCTCCCCGGCACCCACAAGAAGCGGCAAAGACAAAAGCGGGTTCTCTCTGGGTGTCACTGACTCCCCCCCTCCGTCTCTATCGCTCCCTCTCTCTCTCTCTCTCTCTCTCTCTCTCTCTCTCTCTCTCTCTCTCTCTCTCTTTTTCTCTCTCCCCTCCTCCCCACCCTGATGCCAGATAGAGAGACTGGGAGAGAGCGCAGCCGGGACTCTAAGGCTTTTTCCAAGGGCCACCCACCGCAGCTGGGGCTCACGGAGCCAGGAGGGGAGGGGGAGAAGGGGACGCCTGACCCGACAGCGCCTGCCGGGTCCGGATGGAAGCAGCCGGACCCGGCCCTACTAGGAGAGGAGGTGGGGGAGACGAGGCTGCGAGAGGGGAAAATAGCCTAAGCAAGGCTAACCTCGAATTGCAACAAAGACGAAAATGTGCGCTTCCCGATCCCCAGCAGCCCGAGAGGGCAGGCACTGTTTGCACATGTGCTGAGCAACGTGTGAGCCAGTTACACCGCAGAGCCTGGGGGAAGGGGAGAGGCGAGCGAGGTGAGCCGGACTGCCGCCCCCTCCTCGTCTTTCTTAGTTGTAGTAATAGTTAGCTACGGATGGAGGGCACGGGAGTGGGGTGGGGGTGCAAGCCCGACGGGCTGCCGCCTTGCCTTACCTGGTCGCTCTTCTACACCCACACCCCCTGGCTCCTCTCGCCAACTCTCCTCTCGCTCGCTCACTCGCTCCCAGCCAGCTGCGAAGCCCCAGCAGCGGCAGCGGCGGCGGCGGCGGTAGCGGCAGCGCGTTATATATAAACGGGAAGGTGTGGGCACGGAGGGGGGGGGGGAGTTGGGGGAGGGACGGGACCCACACAAAGCCGCCGGCTGGCTGTAGTAAAGCAAGAGCGCGGCAGGGGCGCGCCGACGTCAGCCTAACCCGGGATGGGAGAAAACCTGGCCAGCCCCCTGCCTGGGGGCCGCCGAGAGAGGCGCAGGGGTGCAGGAGCACAGGGGCACTGGGGTGGAGGCTGCCGGCCTGCTGGGGTCTTCTGCCCCCTCAGCTCGGCTCCGCCCCCCTCCCCATCTCTCTTAGGGTCGCCCTTCCAGGGCAGGCTCTGGAACTGACCACCAGAGGGGGTGGGCACCTAGACAAAGACCCTCCCCATCTGCCCCCTCCCCATCTGCCCGCTCCCCTTGCCACCCTGCCCTGCCGCTGCGGAGGTCCCTGGAGGTTAGGAAAGCGACGTGTTCTGGCCCCTGCGTGTGTGTCTGTGTGTGCAACAGATTTGCACTAAGAGGCAGGGAGAGAGGCGCTAAGCCTCCCAAGTTGCAATGCCTTCGCTAGCCATCGAGGTACGGAGGGCTGAGCCCACTAACAGGGGACCCGACTCGCGAGCTGCCTGGAACCCGGAACAAAGATTGCATCTCATCTCTTGTTGGCCCAAGCCTTCCCCATCAATGCCTTCTCTCACGCCCTCCAACCCTACACTAGGGCTGCCTTCCTCTGTACCCAGGGCTGCCTTTCCTGAGGAAGCCCAGAGCCATTCCAACTTGTTGGAAACTGCTTGGGATGGCGACAAGCTGGGTGCCTTCTTCTGGGGGGGGGATTTAGAGGTAAAACAGAAGTATACATAGAGGAAGAAAGATCTTCACTCCTTTCAAGGATGGAAGGGGTCAGAGGGGAGACAGGGTAAGGAATGGTTGGGGAGTGAAGGGGAACCCATGGCGCACTGCCAAGAGATTCTTTGGGGTAAAACCCTACAATTGAATGCCCCAGCTCCCGGGAAGGTGAGGTCTTTGGGGCCTGGCCAATGAGATAGCTGGGGTTCAGGCACCAGAGCTGCCATCAGCCAGGACAATAATCAAAAGAACACAGGGGCTATCGCTGGAGGGTTTTCCCCCATGCCAACTCCCCCTTGTGCCAAGCACCCCCCAACACACACCTTAATTCGATTTAGTTAATGGCATTAAACTGGGCGCAGACATCATATAGATGGATTAGTTCTACCGAAACCCAGGCAGTAACTCAATTAAAAGAGCCTGCTGCAGCAGCACCAAGGACCCAAGGATGCAGCTGGCTCTGCCGCCAGGGTTGAAAGGTGGGCAACCCTGGAAACTCAATTTGCAGCCTCCTTCCTTGATCTGGGAGGAACTGGGGGGAGGAGGGGCCGGCTTTTCTTGTAAATTCAATCATGAAACTTGCTTGATGACAAAATGGCATTGCACAACACAATGTTTCTCCATTAATTAATAGCAGTACTCTGGGAAGGAAGGCCGTGGGAGAGCCTGCTTCTTTAAATGTACAGGATGTAAGGGGGGAAGCAGAGAGAATCCAAAGGGGAAGAAAACTGGACCTTCTGGGTGGGTGGGAAGGTAGGGAAAGAGTCCCAGAAGCTTTCTGACCAACTCTACTGTTTTCTCCTCTGCGAACAACCTCCTTCTAGCTGTTTGGCAGCTAAGGAGGGGAACCAGGGCAGAAGATCAGGACTTCTGTACCTCTCTGTGCCCTGTCCCCCTTGGGAAGTCAGTGGATGTGTTATGGAGCCCTTCTCAAAATAAAAATGCACAAGTATCAACCTTCCTGAGCCTCAATAATCCTCATCTATAAAGTGGGAATAACTACAGAACCCTACCTCACAAGACTGCCATAGGAATCAAATGAAATAATATACGTAAATTATTTGCAAACCCAAACGCTGTATAGTGTGAGCTATTATTAACAGGAAAAGAATAGCAACATTTTCTCAAGGCTTTTTCATCCCCTCCCTGTAAAATGTAAACTCCTTGGGCGTGGGAAGGAGAGAGGAAGAAATGGTTTCAGTTTTACTTTATAATCCCAGAACCCAGCGTACTACATGGCACATAGTAGGTGTTTAATAAATGTTTGTTAAATTGAAATGGTCTCTTCTTCATGAAAAACCAAGATGGAAACAAATTACAAGCTGACATATCAAATCTGAATTCTCTGAGTTTTCTTAGCTCCCTCCAAAACTACATAGGCCATACACGCAGGCACTGCTAACATACGTGCACGTGCACATGCACATGCACGCAGGCTTTCTCTGCAGAGCCAGTTCAAAGTGGGCTGCTGCCCTGATCATTGATCATTCTGTCCATAGGCTTCTTATGCTGCTAAAGAAATGACCGGAAGACTTCTCTTTACTTGCAAAATGGAGTTTCCAGAGAAACTAAAAAAACAAGCCTTAGGCAAATTCCGGCCTGCCCTGACCATCCAGTCAGTGTCTGGAGAAGGCTGTGTCTAAGAAAACAAGGCAAGCTGAGAAATAAAGGAGGTGGAAACTGCCAGTGGGAGGGGGGAATTCAGGGCATACGACCTAAAGAGACATAGCAAGGCAAAGGAAACATAGCTGTTTGGAAGCATTTGAAGAGAAGAGGGATTGCCCTTGTTTTGTTTGGTCAGGGAGAAAAGAAAAAGGGGAAAAGTAGGGAAGATGCAAAAACCCACTTCCTATTGGAACTGTCCCAAAGTGGAATAGGCTGCCTTGAAAGTAAGTGGTGCCTTCCTCTTTCTTGGCAGGTCTTCAAGCAGAGGTTGAATGACCACTTGTCAAGGAGATGAGGACCCTTCCAACTCTCAAATTCCATAATTCTGTGAAAGGGAGTTCTATTTCAAGAATGAGTTGTGTTTTTCTTGTACCAGAGGATGGATATTTCCTCTCAGACCAGAGAAAAGGATAATGGATATCCAGGCACCACCCAAGTCACTTTGTGTACATTGGAACAAGGCAAGCTTCTATCATCAGTGTTTGACAGGGAGATGGGAGCGGGGTAGGAAGAGAAGAGGGGAAGGAAGGGACGTAGTATCTTTCAGAGATGTTGAGCTGGAAACGCCCTTAAAGGCCACCCAGTTGTACCCCCCATTCTCCCCCTTTCCACTATACGATCACAGATGTCAATATTTCAGTATTAGCTCATACGACTAGTTATCTTTCTCTAAGCCCCCTCTGTCCCAAAGTCTGACATTTGGATAAGACAAACTTGCCCTGTTTACACACACACACACACACACACACACACACACACACACACACACACACAAGCTGTGTATAGCTTTAGAATTTGTAGTCTCTTTTTCCATCAGCCAGAAAACCCTCCATGATTCAGCAGACTGAATCTCTAGCTCTTCCACTCACTTGAAAGGCTTGTTCAGGTTGGGTCAGGATAGTTATAGACATATCAAACCCTGGGGCTAGGATGGGGCTCCTTGTGACTAGGGCCTAGTCCAGCCCCCTTCATTGTATAGAGGAGGACAGTAAGGACCAGAGAAGGAAAGAGATCTTTGTTTTAGGGGATCTAACAGATGGAGAGTTATTAACGCAACTATAAACTGCTAAGAGGGCTTTTTGAGTTATCATCTATAAGTTAAGCTGATGACATGGTATCCTCTGAATCATTCTCAGTTCCATTAGAGTCTGGGACCTATTTCCTAGAGCTGACCTGGAAATGAACAAACAGCCTCTAGTCAAGAGGGCTCCAAGTTGCTTTGTTGGGGGAAACATTCTAAGTAAAAGATGACCCTCTTCCCCACTGCTACAGTGAGGAGTCTGGAGCCTGGATTGATGGGAGACAGGGGAGCACTGGACTACAGCCTTAGCTCTGGCTACAATGGTCTGCCTCCACTGCACAGAGGCTGGTCACAAATATGGCCACTTGACTCTTTACCTAGATACACATGGCTGAGACATTTGGCCTCATGAATAGTGACTGTGTCCATGGCAGTCTCTGGCCTTCACCAACATATGAATGTGTGACCTGCATATGAGATAGAAAACTGCCAGGCTAATACAGTGTTGAAAATGGTTCTGTGAGGTCATCACATTGTGAAACAAAGGGAGTTTAGCTTTGCTCAGAAAAATCACTGATCTGATAGAGCAGAGAAAGTCTTTATTTCTTCTCCAATGGTTCTTGCCACCCTCTCCTATAAACAAATGCCTCTAAAATGATAGGATCACACATGTAGAGATGGAAGGGGCCACAAGGTAACATCATCCACCCCTTATTTTTGCATATGAGGGTATAGGGGCTCAGAGTGCTCACACGAGGACTAAGAGTACAATGTCTGGATCCTAAGTTTGATCATAAGGCTCTAAAGGATCAATGGGAATAGAGAACAGAGAACAGAGGTCTTAGACGAAGGGCTTCCCAAACCTCCCAAATGCAGAAAGTGAGAGCAGGGAGGCAAGAACTTTATCAATACCCTCTTATTGGCAGTTGGGAACTTTACAGGAGAGCATAGATTTAGAGCAGCTGGGGATCTCAGAGGCCATCCAGTCCAACCACTTTATGAAGGAGAAAAGGGGAGCCTAGAAAGGTCAAGTAGATTGCCCAAGGTCACAAAGCTAAGTGCCTTTGGCAAAATTTGTTCTCTGGTCTTCTGGACACCAATTCCAGCGATGGCATGAGGTCCATTGGACTCTACTTGTTTTGGTTTTAAGGAAATCTTTTCCCAGTACCACCTGGAGTCCTGGGGAGGACAGATAGTACCATATTGCATTTTTCATACAGGGATATTCTTCTAATGAAGGAAGGCCTTCATGCTTTGACCTTGGACTTGACTATCATTTTCATTTAAAGCTCTCCTCTCAGCAATCTGAAACTTGGCTTCTGAAGCCCTAGATCCAGGATACATTCCAACATATTCCGATTTAAACTCTTCTTCCTTCTCTTTCAATTTTTTCTTCTCTTCATCAATAGTAAAGTTCCATGTTGCTTTCAAAGGTAACCAGATTAATTGTGGATCCTTTGTCAAAAGGCCCTTGGAATCAAATAAATGCAGCCCAGAATGGGTGTGCCCAGTGAGAAGTTCATGAAACCCTACTATTTCATTATTTCATCTTGGAGCAGGCAGATGAGTCTCAGAAATCTTTCAAGGTTCTAAGAAACTGAAGTATGGGAGTCAGCTTCCCTTGCTTAGCATATGGATCAGGATATCTCTCATAAGTGAGCTATCTCTCATCAAGAAAGTATGCAGAAGGTTCCCTTTCATCTACAATCTACAAAGGCAAACTTTATAAGCTGCCAATGACTGACTTCCCTATCTTGTCTAAATAGCAAACATTATTGGGCAGCAGGATATTCTGTGGGAAAGATTAAAAAAAAAAACTGGACAAATTTCCTCAGTCAAAGACGAGTGAATAATCAAAACAATGACCCTAGTCCCTCCTTTTTCCCCTCCCCCTTTTACAATTTAAGGTTATATTGATTTCTTTCCCTTCAACATCACATTTCTGTCCAGCTATCCCCATCCACCCAGTGAACCCTCTTGTATAACAAAGTTAAGCAAAACCAACTGGCACATCAGCCATACCTACTATCATATGTAATATTCCATACCCATAATCCTTCACCTTTTCAAAGACAACATCAAGTATTAACAGTTAACAGTGCCTAAGCTTGCCAAAGAAAGGAGAGAGGAGCATCTCCTCATTTCTCCTTTTAAGGCCAAGGTTTGGCCTTTGATTTTTCCACAGCCCTCATCATCTTGGCCGGCAGACTCTCCTGGTGAAGAATACAACTAAAACATCCTATGTAAACAATCTCAGTTGCCCAGATTTTTAGAAATCCAAAAGCTTTTTTTGTTTGAAGCTAAACCCAATCTAAGAGAAGAACCTTTGCTTGATGGTCACAAAAAAAAAAAAAACAAAAACTTGAGGCTCTTTTGCTCTTTGTTTGAGAGGGGATCCATGCTGAACAGCAATATATGGTTACTCTACTCTGGGACCATTAGTGAACATCCACATGCACTGAAAGTCTCTCCCATCTCGCAACCCATGATCCTCTGATCCTAATGGTGAGCTTCTTCTGCATCTGATTCCTTCCCTTCAGTTTTAGCTATCTCTGTCTCATTGTTGGGATGTCAGTTGGACTGCCAGGATCAGAGAAAGGAGATTTTGGTTCAAGTCCTATCTTACTAGCCATGTTACTGGGGCAAGTCTCTTCTTCCCTCTGCGCTTGAGTATCCTCTTCTCCTTTGTAAAATGAGGACACTACAACTTGCCCTACCTCCCTCACTGGGAGGTTATTGTGAGGAAGACAACTCATAAACCATAAAACACCACCCCAGGTAATTAATATTCTCCACTTGTCCCACACTTGGCTGCTCTTCTCTGCTAGCTAGGTCTTCTTCATTCCATTCTCATTAGAATTGCATTCCTTTTGTTCTTACTCTATTTGTTACTCACCCTAGACATTCTATAGTGTCATCTAGCTCTAGACTTTGCAACTAGGGACTTCAGGTGACTATCTACCCTAGTTTAAAGGTATCATCTGGAGTTTTATCTCTTTCTCCAATTAGATTCTCAATCTCATATAGAAATATAAATATATATATATATACACATATGTATATATGTGTGTATGTATTTATATATACACACGTATACAGACATATATATATATACACACACACACACACACACACACACACACACACACATATGTTTATTCTTTTGTTTTTTGCGGGGCAGTGGGGGGTTAAGTGACTTGCCCAGGGTCACACAGCTAGTAAGTGTCAAGTGTCTGAGGCCGGATTTGAACTCAGGAACTCCTGAATCCAGGGCTGGTGCTTTATCTACTGCGCCACCTAGCCGCCCCTATGTTTATTCTTTATCTTTATTTCTCCTCTGTGTCTAGCTCTGCTTTCACCCCTTTATTCTCTTAATCTCTCACTTATTCATTGGTGGTCTTCTCCTCCCTTCCACCATTTTGTGTTTTTTTAGCATCTTGCCATCCCCTTATGATAGGAACTGCCTTATCTAGGAGAAACAGTGGAGAACTGCAAGGACAGTGGGAGATAGGGAAAGAGTATGGAAAGAAAGATTTTGCTGTTATTGCTCTTTTCGTAAGTCCCTATGGGGATGGAAGAAATAGATTGATTCAAAATCCATCATTCACCCCACTCTACTATGCTGGCTTTCCCACGACAGTAAGCGCTTAATAAATGCTTATTTTTCATTTTTGATGGTCAGACCTGGGAAGAAGCAGTGTAGATAATCTAATCCAATTGCCTCACTTTAAAGATGATGAAGCTCAGGCCCAAAGATTGGATCCACTATACTATGAACTTTGAGATAAAGCTGCAAACCAGCTGGGTGGGAAAGGCTAGTGCTCCAACAAGTTGCTCCTGAAATTGCCACCACTGTTGCCCAGAACATGATGGGGCTATAGCAATTTATTTATTTTTTTCTTTTGGTGAGGCAATTGGGGTTAAGTGACTTGCCCAGGGTCACACAGCTAGTAAGTGTCAAGGGTCTGAGGCTGGATTTGAACTCAGGTCCTCCTAAATCCAGAGCCTGTGCTCTATCCACTGCACCACCAAGCTGCCCCTAAAGCCATTTATTTTTCATCTAATAATGCATAGACACTTGATTATCAATCTCCTCACATGAATCTGAGTTTTGTCACCACTCTAGTCAGTATGTGGTGTGAGAGAAAGTCAAAGGATCATAGCTCTACAGTTAGAAATGACCTCAGAGGGCATTTGGTCAAACTTACTCTTTTTGGAGATTAGGGAACTCTGAGATGAAGTGACCTAACAATCACACCGAAGATAATGAATCTGGAATTGAAAGAGACATCCAAGTCTATCTAACCAAGCTCTCCCAATTTACAGAAGAAAAGACTGAGGCTTAACAAGATAAAGTGACGTGCTCAAGGTCACAGGAGTAAGGGCAGAAGTGAGATGCCAGGTCAGTTCTACTGGACTCCAAGCTTCAGCCTCCATATTTAACACTTGCCACCATGTTTTATTATGATGTCAGTGATAAGGCAGTGGTTGTTGATCTTGGGACATGTAAATGCATGCTCTGGGAATGGTCAAAGCATTATAGAACTCATTGGCAGAGTTGGGAGGGACCTCAGCATCCATCATTCCAGGCCAACCCAACACACCTGGTCAAAAATCCTCTTTGCAACATCCAGCCCATTGTTCCTGGTTCTTCCCTCTAGGGTCAGGCAAATTCAGTCTCATCTCTCTTCTATATGACAGTTCTTGAAATGCTTGAAGGTAGTTTTTTGTATTCTCTGGATCTACTCTTATCCAAGCTTAATATTACAACTTCCCTCAATGTAATGCTCATATAGTATGAACTCAAGGCTCTTCACCATCCTGGTTACCTCCTTTAGGACACTTGCTAGTTTATCCTGTGCTTCTTCAACTATGGCAGCCAGAAGTGACCAAAAGGTCAGTGGTATGGTTCTCTCACCAGTACAGAAGACAGCAGAATGAGGTCTCATGTTTCCCCACAGCCAGAAATTGTCACTTTGGGGCTGCTGAAACTATACCTGGGATTTTCTCTTCTGGGTGGAAATGAAGCCTCTCAATGCCTGCACATGCTACAAATCCTTGACTAAGCATTAGTGCCTCCTGCTCCCTGCCACCTCCTCCCAACCAGGTGTCACAGTTCACTTAACCAACTGCATTATCAAGTGAGAAAGCACTAGTCTTAGAGTCAGAGAACCTAGGCTCAACTCCTGACTCCTCTACTTACTAGCTGTATGACCTTGGGCAAGTCACTAAACCTCTATGAGCTTGAGATTCTCCATCTACAAAATGGGGAACATAGTCCTCAAGCTAGATGCTACACAGGGCTGGGGGAGAGGGGGAGTCAAGGATTCTCTGACCCTCAACATGCTCTGGAAATATGTTCATTGTCTTAGGGTAATAGAGAGTAGACTGAGTAGGCTATCCAGAAGAACAGAAAGTCTATTATTTTGTTCCTGAGGGCTGACTTCTCTTCCATTGCAGCTCCCTACCCCCTCGAGCTAGTCAGAAGCAGCCCTACCTTCTCTCTACCACATGATGAATGAATGAAGGGCATAGCATTTATTAAGCATTTACTATGTGTGAATGACTGGGCATCCAAAGAGAACAACATAACAGTTTCTCAAGGAACTCACATTCTAATGAGAGAGGCAATATACAAAGAAGGTTTCAGTCACAGGGTGGATGGCAAGGTTCCCTGATCCTTTGGGTGTAGTGGTCAAACAGATGGGAATCCATCTTCTTTAACATCATTTCCACTGATAAAACCATATCTGTTTCAGATTTGAACCATTTGCTACTGTAAGAAAGGCAGTAACAGCTGATGAGGCAAGGCTGGAAGGTGGGGGTGGGGGACTCGTGAGCAGCTGAGCAGTAGGAAGGATGCCACTGGGCCCAGAGCATAGGAGGGAATTCCTATCATGATCAGAGATGGGGGGAAATACCAGGCTGTGGAGGGTTTTTTTGGTTATCATTCTGCTGAGACAGAGAATGCACTGCAGCTCAACCATAACTGTTCTTTGAAGCAACTTGGTAAGAACAGTCTTCTTAAATCCAGCTGTTATTTTGAAAAAACTCAACCCAAGCCAGCACCTATTTGCAGCACTGTGGGCTGCAAAGGTGAAATATAATGAAATTCCCTGTCCTCAAGGAACTTCCTAGGGGGACATAACATAGGCATGAGTAAGTGTAAGTGGGCTGAATAGAGAACAAGAAAGCAGTAGCATCTGGGGGAAATCAAGAAGGTAGGAGAGTGATATGGCCCAACTTGTCATTTAGGAAGTTTATCTTGGCGACTGTGTAGAGGATGGATTCTCCATAGAAAAGTGACTAGAAACAAGGGGACCAATTGGAAGGCTAGTGCCATAGTCAGATTTACACAGATCACAGGACCTTAGAGGCCACTGATTCCAACTTCGTCATTTTACAGATGAGGAAACTGAGGCTATGAGAGGCTACGTGACTTGTCCAGGGTCACACAACTAGTCAGTATGTGAGTTAGAGTTAGAATTCAGGTCTTCCTGATGCCATGCCCAGCATTCTATCCACTCTACCATCTAGCTGCCTTCTAAGAAAGACGATATGAACTAGGGAGAGAAAGTAATGGATGTGAGAAATGTGATGAGGGTAGCACAGTGTATATACATCTTTGGGCCTGGAGTCAGGAAGACCTGAGTTTAAATCCAGCCTCAGATACTTCCTAGCTGTATGACCCTAAGTATTTAGCGTAACCACTGTCTGCCTCCATTTACTCATCTACAAATGGAAATAATAATAGTACCTACCTCCCAGGGATGTAGTGACAATCAAATGAGATCATATTTGTAAAATGCTTAACACAATGCCTGGCACATAGCAGGTGCTATTTAGTGTTAGTTATTATTTTTGAAAATAATAATTATTATTATTGTCAATGAGACTTTAAACTCACTGGATATGGGGGTGACAGAGAAGAGTCAAGGATGACTCAAGTTGAGAACAGAAATAGGAATATTTAGAAGAGGGGTGGGATTAAAGAGACAGAGGGAGAAGGAAGTACTGTTTTAGACATGTTGAATTTCTAAAAAGATACTGACATCTAGGTGGAGATATCCAGCCAGAAGCTGGTGATACAGGGCCAGTTCTTAGATACATAGATCAAAGAAACATCCACATAGAGGTGATGATTGACCCCGTGGGAGTTGATGAGATGATACAGAGTACATAATGAGAAGAGGGCATACAACAGAACCTTGTGGGAAATCCACAGTTAGGGAGCTGTTATAAATGATGAGCTGAAAAAGGAGATGGAGAAGGAACAAACAGAAGAAAAATTAGGAGAATGCATGAATATGAACATCATATCCACAAGATGTAGAGAAGTAAAGCAAGAGGAGGACCGAGACAAGACCATCATATTTTACAACTTAGAAACTGTTGCTAACCTTGGATAGAGACGTTTCAGTTGAGGAATGATGTCAAAAGCTAGACTGGAGCAGGCATGGGAAAAACCAGCAACTGGAAATCGAATTTCCCTCAGTGTGGAAAATCAAGCTTCCCTACATCCAGTCTTTTAGCATGCAAATCCAAACTACATGTGCTGATAGGGGCAGGCCATTTTTAAACAACCAGAGTGTTCTAGAAGAGTCAAAGACAGCCTGGATTTTGGAAGAGAGAATCCTATTCAGTATGCTAGAGAAGTTACGATTTAAAGCTTACCTCCTCCCTTTCTTTTTATAAAGTGGAGAATCATTTTGTAATTGGGATAATTTATTATGGATCTCCATAATAACACAATGTACATGCGCTTTGAACATTAGCTTGCCTTCAAGATGCTATCTAATCGGGGCAGCTAGATGGCGCAGTGGATAGAGCACCGGCCCTGGATTCAGGAGTACCTGAGTTCAAATCCGGCCTCAGACACTTAACACTTACTAGCTGTGTGACCCTGGGCAAGTCACTTAACCCCAATTGCCCTGCAAAAAAAAAAAGATGCTATCTAATCACAGTCACAATAATGTGAACTTTTTATGTGGCACAGACTCAAAATGGTAGCCAAGCAGAGCTGCATTTTAAAGGTGTTAATTGAAGTGCAAGGATGATGGGGCCCATCAATTTCCAATAGGGGCACTAATCATTATAGAGTTTGAGGCCAATACTAGCTAGGTATTCACTGACCTAGATGATGAAAAAGATGATGTGGAAAAGCAAAGATGGAAAAACCCATGTGTCAACCCATTCAACATGGTTCTCATAAATGCATAGACACCAAGAGAGAATTCAAATCTTTGCTTCCTCAACTTTCTAATATTATGACTGGTTCATTCCTGGGTCCACCACTTATTGTCTGCATGGCTTTGGGCAAGGCACTTAATCTTGCTGGGCTTTGGGGATGTTACCTGGTAAAATGAGAGTGCTATACATGATAACCTCCAAGGTCCCTTTCAAGGTCCCATAGTTCCATGATCCAATGAGTTTTTATTGCAAATTAAAATGGTGCTTCCTAAAGTATAGGTGCAATTGAATCAACATAGAGAATTCCTAGTATGGAAATTCCATCCTACAGATGTCAATCAGCAGGTCCTTCGTAACTTGGAGTTTTGAAGGGATTGGGACACTAGGAGTGTGAGAGCCTTTCTCAGGATGCCAGAGCCAGTACCTGTCAGAGGCAGGACTTGAAAAGAAGCATTGCTATGTCAACTGACCCCTCTACTAAAGTATATAATCACGTAAATGAAACACCATGTGTTTGGCCAACCCAAGTGCTTATATATGCTTATCTATGTTCTTTTTTTTTTTTTTTTTTTTTTTGGTGAGGCAATTTGGGTTAAGTGACTTGCCCAGGGTCACACAGCTAGTCAGTGTCAAGCGTCTGAGGCTGGATTTGAACTCAGGTCCTTCTGAATCCAGGGCTGATACTCTATCCACTGCGCCACCTGGCTGCCACATTATCTATGTTCTTGCTGTCTTCTTGTGTTAGAATATTTGCTCACACGGGTAGAAATTGTTTCATTTCACTTTTACCCCCAGCACCTAGCCCAGTGTCTGGCACATAGTAAGCACTTAATAAATCTTTGTCAACTAGATGACTAGGTCAACAGACCTACACTGTGTTTTCTTACACCCCATGACAACTTGGAACACCTATTTGTCATTCTTTTGAACATGTCGAGTTTTACTTTTTCACGAGAGACCCCACTCTACACCTCCTGCCTTCACCCTTCTACCACCCCAACCCACCTCACCCAATTCCCTATGCTATGTAACTCACTGGAAACCAGAGAAGAGTCTCAAGCATGAAGTTTCTTTAAAGACACTAACCCCAAGGAATCTCTGCTTACTCTAGCATGGGAATCCCTCTGGATGCTTGGGACTGAGCTGCACTGATCCCTCCCTATCACAGCTATCTCTATATTAACTTCCACAGTGGTCTAGCCAACATGTAAACAAAGACAACTGAAGCCATACACCGGAGGCCAGAGTGGTAGAGTAGGACTCAGAGAAGAAGGCAGTGAGGGGGTGAGGGGGTGAAGGGGAGCCTTGAGAAAGGGTTAAGGATTACATTCTCACCACTTCAGGGGGTCTGGCTCTTGGTACTGATCATTTTGGGGTGGGAGGATGAGGAGAGCGATTAGCTACCAACATATTACCAATGCTTAGTATCACAGATTTAGGAAAAGACCTAGAGGTCTTGAACAATCTTTGCTGAAAGTCTGGAGTTTGATTGTTCTCCTCAGGGCCTGCTTTCTTTAGAGACACAACAAACCCCGCACCAGGTCACCTAGGCTTCAGCTGGGAAAATTTCAACAGGATCGTCAGTCCCTTACAGTTTCCAAACAGTTCATTTTACCTACCTTAAAAAAGGAGATGCACTGGGCCCAGTAAATGAAACACAAGAACACACCATGAGCTACAATCTTAAAGAAACTCGGGGCTATTAGTTCCAGTGGTCACTAGGTCCCAAGGGAAGGAAGGTCCTTGATCACGTCCTCATCATGCCTTCCTGGAGTTTGCAATCAGCATCTGGGTCAAATCCAAGAGAGAGAGAGAGAGAGAGAGAGAGAGAGAGAGAGAGAATTGTAAAAAGCCCTCCTGTTTCCCAGAGATCCAGGCAAGAAAATAAGACTGTCGGTGGCAATTATAGGGGTCACTGGACTGGACGCTGTTCATGTCAGACTGATCTGAAAAGTGGTAAGTCACAGGGTCTATATTGAAGCTATTTTTAGTGAAACTGAATTCCTTCGCCCAAGTTCTTTTACTCTCCAAGTCATTTTAAGTGGGGGAGACCAGCTGTGCTGGGATCATCTTACTGGACCAAGGCTGTGTGTCAAGGCAAAGAGACCCAACCCCAAGGAGATGGGGCTCAGAGGAAGGATCACTGTTCGTACTTTCCAGAGAGGAGCCAAAGACAGTAAAGGGGAGCCCTTCCCAGACCACAGAGAAGAAAGAGTTACTTCCTGGGATGGGGAGGGCCTTTCCAGTGAGACTGAAACTCAATAGGTAGATGACGTGAGGGGGGGAAAATCGTTGAAGGCTAGGCATCCCTTTCCTTCCCTTCCCCCAGCAAATTCATTCTCATTCTCTCTCTCTCTCTCTCTCTCTCTCTCTCTCTCTCTCTCTCTCTCTCTCTCTCTCTCACACACACACACACACACACACACACACACACACACACACACACACACACACACACACACACACAAAGCCAGGTCTGTATCTGAGCACAGATCCTGGGCTGAGTTACTAGAAGGGTCCAGGAAAAGTGTCATCATCTCAGATCCAGGCCAGGGATGTCAGTATGGGGAGGGCAGCTGTCCAGCCAATATGCAGCCGTCACTCATTGCCCTAAGAGCTTGTTTTAATGAGGGAAGAAAATTCTGTGAAGATTTATTTTTGATTCAGAGCTTGGCCAGAGGTGCTGATTTGGAAAAAAAAAAATTATAAAGTCTGTTATCTAGTTGTTTGATGCTAATAACCCTCTCCAAGCTCTTTGAGATAACTTGGTGAGATTTGGCACAAAGGTCAGCCTGGGGGAACAGTGGTTACACACACACACACACACACACACACACACACACACACACATATCCCACTTTCTTAGAATTTCTGAGGCCCTGCTATGTTGGTCCCTATTGGTAGCTTGTCCGTCGTTCAAAGAAATGGCCCAAGGAAGTTGCTCCCAGCTCCAGAGTTGCTCTTGGCCCTGGCTCTCAGCTCTTTGGTTATCAGTATAGAACGCTATTTTCATTCATTTAGCTTCGTTGGTTTTTATCACATGTAGCTGGAGCTGATGTGGTGGATTGGTTATATATTTTTAGGTTAAAAGTAAATTTGGGCAAATCAAGACAAGAATAGCTTTAAGAGTTCCCCAGCTGTCCTGGAAAACTCTGACAACCTTAAATTAAAAGGTTTCATTTCAAATTAGATCCCTCCACTCCAACGCGTGATCTCCCTCCAAGCCTGGCAGAAGATTCGGCCCATGTTAGCCATTTAGTAAAAAATTGTTGATTGTTTAGAACCCCTCAGATTTCTTCTTAATGGTAACTCAAAGGGAATAACATGAGAATGCCCAGGATCCCAGGATGTGCAGCTAAAAGGAAGTTTCTAGATCTTATCCAACCCCATCATTTTACAGATGAAAAAAAAAAACAGAAAAAGGAAATGACTTGCCCAAAGTAACATAGGTACTAAGTAGCAAAGCTAGGTTTCAAACTCAAAGCCCTTGGTTCCAAATCCTGCCCCCTTTCCCACTAGGCTGCACTGCCTGACCTTCCTGAAGGCAGGAGATTTGACTACATAGCCTCTCCCAGGCCCATTTAGATCTAAGATCTGAGACCATTACAATTTCAAGGAATCTCCCATTTTGCCCCATACTTTTAAAGTCTCACCTGCTTCTTTCTTACCTTCTACACTAAAAAATAAATTCCAGTCTTTAGTTGTTTTTATTTTTTGGTGGTAGCTTCCTCCCCCCCCCCCCGGTTGTTCTTATATATAGTTTGAGCTAAATCAGTTCAGCCACATTTGAGTAGATGAGGGAAAAATCCTCCTTATTCTCCTTCCAAAATAAGATCCTCTTTTGGGCACATAGAAAACTCCGAGAAGGCTGAACCTTTCAAACTTCCCACTTCACATATGGGGACTCCTCTGTCTTTGTTGCTTTTAACTTAATTAACTTTTGAAAAATTCCAAGTGGATTGCTCATTTTGCAAACTCGTATGCTCATCTGTCATCCTGACTATTACCCTGGCACACATGGGCCTCCCCTGCCCGAAGATGGAGGGAGGAAACAGGCCCCGCTGGCTCTAGCCAAGTGTATTCCAGGGCAGCATGAGCCCTATCCCAGCCTTCCTGAGACACTGGGTCAGGCAACAGTTTCCCAGAGAGGAAGAGCCCCTTCTCCACACCTCTGCCCTTCCTGAGTGCTCAGCCCCAGCCCCGCATGACTGGGAGCTCAGAAACAGAATCCTCCCTAACGGATCCAGGGCTGAAGCCTGACCACACTGGTTTCTCTGGGTCATTTCCTGGCTGCTCAAGCCATTTCTTGAGCTCTTTGGCCCCTTTGTTTGGAATGTCTCCTAATGGCATGCGGAATTCCCAGACTTGAGCCCCTCTCTCGTCAGTACCCTTACCACAGGAGTAAACCACAGGATACCCTCTCTAGTTCATGTGGAGCCCATAACTGACATCACAGAAAGGCCAGCCCAACTTGCAGCTTCCCACAAAGATGTTGGGCAGCTTCTCAGCCTGCCTATTACCTGAAGCAGCATGCTTCCAAATCCCTTAAGAACAGGGAACAGACGCCTAAGACTTGACATACTCTCTTTTTTCCTGGGACAGAAGGGAAGAGTCAGGCATGCGGCCACCAACACTATACTGACAATGAGCTGTAACACCTGCCTGTCTTCTCCTCCTCCCCCCAGAGTCCTCCTGCCCTCACGGCGGCAAGGCAAAGGGAGCCATTTCCAACTTTCAGCACTCTGCCTGTAGTTTCAATGAACAAAGAGAGTTTAATAATAGAATTCCTTGGGTGTTATTTATAGCACTGATTGCTCAAAGCACTTGGAGATTTTATTTTAAAAACCCAATTCAGTGTCAGAACCTTATGGAATCGCAGATTCTCAGAGTTAAAGGGATCTCAAAGGGTACCTAGTACGAATTTTCCTGAGAGATGAATAGAAATCGGGTATCATTCCTACTTCAGAGATGAAAGGGGGAAAAAGAGATACCAAAGGGTAGATGGAACAGGGAGGCAGGGTTTCTTTTAATACTAGGAAGGGGTTCAAATTCTGGCTCTACAACATACCCTCTTTGTGGCCTTGGGCATTTTGTTTTTGCTTCCCTGATCCTCAGGGAAAGAAAGAAGGGGATGAGCATTTTTAAACACTTACAATGTGCCAGGTATTGTGCTAAGCATTCCAAATACTGTCTCATTTAATCTTTACAATATCCCTGGAAAGGAGGTGCTATATTTTACAGTTGAGGAAACTGAGGCACACACAAATTGATTTACCCAGAGTGACACATCTAGTAAGTATCTATGGCTGCATTTCCACTCAGGTCTTCCAGACTCCAGGTGCAGCACACTACCCACAGCATCCCTAGCTGCCTCAGTTTGCTCACCTGTAAAATGAAGGGGGTTGGACTAGCTGACCTTTGAGGTACCTTCCTGCTCTAGATCTAAAATCCCATGTGTGACCTTGGGCAAATCACTTTCCCTCCATGGACCTCAGTTTCCTCCTCCGTAAAATGAGGGGATTTGACTAGATGGTCTCTGAGGCCTGTTAGAGCTCTAAATCTTGAATCTTAGAATCTTAGAAAACCATCCTAACAATTAGAACTGTCCTAAGGTACAAATGGGCTACCCAGAAAGGTAATGAGTCACATTATTATGCCCAAGAAAAAAACGAGATAACGAAATGAGTTTTAAACAGTGGACAAAGAAGTCCAACGATGACCTTCCAGGTCCTTGTCAACTCGGTGATTCTAAGGAAGAGCTTTCTAAGGACTCAGGTGGTTAAAGAACACAAACAGTTTTTAAAAGAAGTGCAAATTATTGATGACCACAAGAAAACGCCCTTCAATTTACTAATAAGAAAAGTGCAGATTAAAACACCTTTGAGGGGGCAGCTAGGTGGCACAGTGGATAAAGCACCAGCCCTGGATTCAGGAGCACCTGAGTTCAAATCCAGCCTCAGACACTTGACACTTACTAGCTGTGTGACCCTGGGCAAGTCACTTAACCTTCATTGCCCCACCAAAAAAACAAACAAACAGAAAAACACCTTTGAACCTATGGTAGAAAATGCTCTCCACATTCAGAAAAAGAACTATGGAATCAATGCAGACCAAAGCATACTACTTTCACTTTTGCTGTTGGTTTTTTGTTATTGTTCTTTTTGGTTTTTTTGGTTTTGGGGGGTGGGGGCCCAATAAGGGTTAAGTGACTTGCCCAGGGTCACACAGCTAGTAAGTGTTAAGTGTCTTAGGCTGGATTTGAACTCAGGTCCTCCTGAACTCAGGTCCTCCTGAATCAGTGCTTTATCCTCTGTGCTACCTAGCTGCCCCCTTTTGTCATTGTTCTTGTTTATTTTTCTTGCATTTTTTATTTTGTTCTGATTAATGTTGAAATATGTTTAACATGATTGTAATGTATAACCTATATCAAATTGCTTACTGGCTTCAGGAGTGGGGAGGGAAGGGAAGGTAGGAGAAAAAAATTGGAACTCAAAAAATATCTTTACATGTAATTGAGAAAAAATAAAATAAATAATTTTTTTAAAAACCACCTTTGACATGTCAGGTCCTCTCTTCTCTCCTCAAGCCTCTCAAAGCATCTCCTAAATCTCATTTCTCATCTGAGGACCTCTTGCCTCTCTCTTACTTTACGGAGAAAATTGAGGCCATCTACTGTGAACTCTCCTTTCTTCCATCCATCTCACATTCTCTTTACTTCACACCCCTCTATTTCCTCCTTTATTGAAGTCTCTCTCTAAATGACCATTATATGTACCAAGGCCAGTAGTGAGAGAGAGATACAGAAGGAGATACAGGGAGAGAGAGAGAGATCATGTACTAAGTGCATACTCTGTGCTTAGTGCCAAAGGACATACTGTACATACATACATATTGAAAACAGGACTATCTTGGCCTTCCAGGAGCTTACATTCTAATGGTAGGAGACAGGATGAAAGAGAGCCGATAAGGGTGTTTAGCAGCATATAGAGGTGGGAGGAGGGAAGTAGCATGTTTCTGTGCAAGATAAAACAGAAGTCCACCAATCAGAGCTGACGGACATACCTAGATGACTAGAAAGATGACAGTGTCATTAATAGAAATAAGGAAGTTGGAGGGATAGGTTTAGGAGGAAAGCTCTTTAGGTCTCTTCTGGATATGCAGAGTCTGAAACACCAAGGGGACATCCCAGAGGGAGATGTCTAGCCAGTGAGCATTACTGTTTATTCTATACCTGGGTATGAAGGGCAAAGGTAAGCAAGAAAGTAGCATAGTCCAAGCATCCATGAGCTAAGACGGATATAACACTATTGCCATTCCCATCCACTTTTCTCTCACTTTTGATTTTTCCAAATGTTTTTACATCCAATTTCTCCCTACATCCCAACAACAACCATGTGAGGTCTGAAAGAGAACCATCAAAAACAATCTAAAAGAAAGGAGATACCTTAAAGATATAGGGCCACCCCAAAGGGCAACATACATTTTTATCCTTATTTTTCAAAGGAGGAAACTGAGGTTCAGAGGTTGGGACTTAGAATCCTTAGCAAATGAAGCTTAAATGAACTGTGAACACTTTAAAAGTACAGGAAACAAGTTGCGTACCTGAGGCAGACCTTGGAAAAGTTGCTTCCTCCCCTATAATTTGCACATTGAAATACACAGCTGTTACAATATATGATCTTAGCATCCAACAGCACATTCCTGAAGACTTCAGGAAAGCTGGCTTTTCCCCCAGGAATACCGCCCCCCCCCAAAACAAAACCTTGGCCCTACACACTAGGTGGTTTAGGGAAACCATTTTGTGTTCCTCTGTGGCCTGCTTTCTTTTTAGATGACTTCAAAACCTCTGGCTAAACAGTGGGATCTGGCTGACCAGAAAGCACACGGTTCTTAATTCTTTTCAGATAATTTCATTAAGTGAAGGCAGATTGCCATCAAACAGACTAAAGCCTGGAAGCCTGAAGTCACTAATGTTCTCTGATTATCAGAACAGAACAGGCTAGGTTAGGCCAGGCAGAGCCTGGGGACATACCTTCAAAAGCTTGGGGATGGGGAAAAGAGGCATGCTCGGTGGGAGCCCACAGAATAGCAGCAACAGACAAGGGGCCTAGAGGATGGAGAGGAGCCCACAGAACCTGGCATGTCCTCCAGGCCAGGGTCAGCCATGTTTACAGGGCAGTTTCTTCAACAGGTTAGAGAACTGTGATAAGGAGGCAGATGGACAGAAAGAGGAGAGAGGAAAGTAATATACATGTTCATGAAGGTAGAAAGAAGAGAGAAAATGGGGGGGTAAGTGAGGCATATCAGTTGTATTATGAAAGGAAGGAGGATCAACAGAAGGAAAAGGATTAAAGGGCTGATTATAATACCCTTTGCTGGTCTTTGGTCATAGTTCTAAGGACTGATAAGAGATGAGGGCTAAGGAAGGCTTTTAAATCAAGAAAGTGGGTGCTTCTGGACAAGAAAAGAATCCTATTTAACTAGAGTTAGAGTTCCCTGGTAGGAAAATGGGGAGAAGAGAGGAAAGGAGAGAGGGGAAGGGAGAGGAGAGAAGAGGGGAGGGAAGGAGGGAGAGAGAGAGAGAGAGAGAGAGAGAGAGAGAGAGAGAGAGATCGATCCTGGCTGGTTGTAAGGAATGCTGGAAGTATATGTGAAAGAGGGACATCCCTATCTTCTCAATTAATGGGGTCAGTGTAAGGAAATGATTAAGTTTTTTATTTGTAAAGATATGGTTTATCCCCTCAATCTCTTTATGAGGTGTGAAATCTTTGGATTGGTTCAAGAAAGGAAAAGCTGAATGGCTAACCAAAATACGTTGACCATATTTGGGGGTGGGATGCAGTTTAAAAAATGGAAGTTTTAGCAGTTCACCAATCACACTGTGGACCACCCTAGTGGTGGTAAATTTCCACTTCAGAGGATTCCAATTTGAGAGTTGGAGCCAAGCCTTTGAAAGGAAACCAATGGGGAGGGGAGCAGAGTAAAAAGAGAGAAATTCTCTCCATTGACCATGTCATCAGAGAGCTTATTCCAGTAGCAGACTGCATATTTCTGGGATCAAGCCACTGGGCCAGTAGGGTAGGTTCATGTAGCCAGGAGTATTGGTCATCTGAGGGAAGGCATCTTCAGGGAAATTAAACCCTCATGGTGGAGAGAAGTAAAAGCTATGAACTATACAAAGGCACAAGAGCCTTGAAGTCCAGCAGAGAGCTACATCTAAAGGGAAATTAGAAAGACCAAATGAAGGGATTAAAGAATTTCCAGTAACCAAAGCCCTGAGTTACCCCATTTACCACGTTTTCCCTACACATGGACCTCACCACCTCCATACTTTGTGTTCATTTTACTCACAGATCGTATATATTTGGAGGGCAGTATAGACCAGAATTTTAGGGGGAATGTTTTTACCAACGGTTATTTTACCATTTTAGTTAAGACCTTTGCTTTAAAAGTTAATCGAGTCTGCTTTCTTGTTAGTGAGAAGCACATCAGTGGGGACTCATATCAACAGTACTACAAACCCAGCCCCTCAAGATAACCCTAGAACCTTATGCATAGTAGTAGCCACTACCTTCTGGGGACATAGATTGCCTAAGCAAGTGGGATCTGGGAAAGTAGGCCTTAAGAAGGTACTGCACTTTGGGGGTTTGGTCTGAGATATATTTTGTTGTCCTTCATGTTTGCAGGGGTCCATTGGAATGATTCTCCACATAGAATTTTTCAGGACTCCCCAGGAAAAAAATGTGGTATTTTTTTTTATTTTAGGTTTTAATTGGCCAGTCCATTTCCTGACTTGTTTCTGTTACAAGACAGAACAGACTCAATTAGTTTTTTAGCTAAGGAATTTACCAGTATGCCATAGGAAGAACAGGAACTGCACAAACACCCACTCTCTCACCAATACATGTGGGATCGGTGGGGAGAGTGGGCACGAACTTAAAGCAAAAATGAAGCAAGGCACAAGGTTAACCCATAACTTATGGTCACTGAAAGACCTTTTTCTCCCAATGTAGAGGCCTCATGCATTTCCCCTTAAATGTAACTCTCTGCTGGGCTCAGGGTCCTTTTGGAGAATCTCCACTTGGCACTCCTCTCCACACTGAGAGCTGACTCTCCCTCAAGCTGCCTTTCTTGGGTAACTATTGCTCCTGGCTGCAACAGCAACAACAAGCAGCAATAATAGAAAGCATTTATATAGCACGTTACCTCATTTGGTCTTCATGATAACCCTGGGGAGTAGGTACTATTATTATTCTCTTTTTACAGATGATGAAACTGAGGCTAATTTGCCCAGGGCCACATGGCTAATAAATTTCTGAGGCGGGATTTGAACTGGGTCTTTCTTGACTCCAAATCTATCACTCTATCCCGTGCACCATCTAGCCACCTCCTATCATCCATTCTCTCTGATAACAATGGAGTGGAAAGAGAAGAGGAGAGAAACTCTGTCCTTCTGCTCCTCTCCCCCACCCAAGAACAATTCCCTCTTGAGGATTTGGTTCAAACTCTCAATCTGGAATCTGTTGAACTCTTCTACCACTAGACTGGTTTGTAGCTTGATTGGTGAACTGCTGAGATTTCGCCACTAGGAGCAGTTAACCAATTAGCTGCTGACCCAATCAAGGGGGTCCACATTGCTTAAAGAGATCGCAGGGCATAAACCATCCTATTTACACGCTTGAAAGTTCATCAAACCCTTACACTGATTACATTAAATGATATGGAGCCCCCTCTCTCACGCATAACAGAATCACCACAAAGCCAAAAGCCAAGGCCATTCATAGAAACCATCGCATGTCTTCTTACCACTCTGCCACTGATATAGCTAACCAGAGCGGGACCACACCCAGAAGACAAATAGGTCTTTTTAGAGGCTAATACTTTCTCTGTTCCTCTTGAGAGAAGAAGTAACATTCAGCTCTGACCAGCTGGTCTTGACCAGTTCCACACTCTTACTAGTCCCCGTCCTTAAGGAGTTTGCACTCTAGTAAGGTGATGAAATATATTCAAATAAATAAAAATACACGGTAGAGTATTCTAAGTATATAAGAGAGGGGAAATGGAGAAAGGTGACAGATTTGAAAAGGAAGAGGTCACTTATAGGATCTTAAATCTAGAGCTGGAGGGGACAGCTTAAAGCTATCTAGTCTACCTCCCTCATTTGACAAATGAGGAAATTGAAACCTAAGTGGTTAAGTGACGCTCAGTGTCACACAGGTAGAAATGATAGAGGTGGGTTTTCTGACTCCAAATTCACTGTACCATGATGCCTAAAAGAATTCTAGCTGGAGAGATCAGGTATGGCTTCATCATAGAAGTGGAACCTGGGCCAGGCCTTGAAGGAAGATGAAAGCCTGAGATGTGAAGGGGGTACACTCTGGGCAGAGAGCAGATGATCTTAAGAGCTGGAAAGAACCATAGAAGTAATCTAATTATCTTCCTCCATTCCTGTTTTATGGAGGAGGGAACTGAGGAATCCCAAAAGAAAGAACGCACTTGTCTAACAGCAACAAAGCCAGGATATGAACCCAAATCCCAGTCATGTAGCTCTTTGCTCTACACCGCAATACTACTTCACATCAACTCCAATTTCCATCTGCTTTGCATCCTCTGATGTTGCCCCCAAGTCACAGAGGAAGCAAAAAGCAGAAGCAAAGGACTTGGGTTCTCTGATTCCCAACCTTATCTTCTTTCCATTAGACCATTCTGAGGGGCCACATGGTATAATGTAAAAGTTCTGAACTTAGAATCAGTGGATCTTGAGCAAATCACGTCATTTCTCTGTGCCTGTTTTCCCATCTGAAAAAGGGGCTACTATTTCCTTGCCCTCCCCTTCCTCACTTGAGTGAGAATCAAGGTACAACTCTAGTGCCATCTTCCATAGAAAGACTTTACCTCAGCCACACTCTCTCTCTCTACTGAAATCACTTTGTATTTACTTCCTTGGGTACACGGTGTATATCCACAGCAGAATAGACTATAATAAGCTCCTTGAGGGAGGGTGTTTTTTCGTTTCTTTCTCTTCCCTCAGACTTAGTATAACACCATAGGTACTTAATAAATAATGTTTGTTTCATTGAATTGAAAGTAGGATGTCATAAAAAAGCCTTGTATCTGGACATAAGCTAATTTTTCAGTTCAGCTACTTCCTTGGTGTGATCTTGAATAAACTGGTTAATCTCTGTGGGCCTCAGTTTTCTCATTTATAACATAAGTGGGTTGAACTCAATGTCCCCTAAGGTCCTTTCCAGGTAGAAATTTACATTCCTTTGATTCCTTGCTTTGAAACCCTAAAAGGTGCCATGCAAACATCAGGGCTTGTCAGAGTGCTTTTGACTCAGTCCTTACAAAAAAGACCATTGCCTGGGTCAGTAATAGCCCCATGAATCTGATGGCTTCTGCACACTTGAGCTGCCTGGGTCAGTAATGGCCCCATGAATCTGATGGCTTCTGCACACTTGAGCTGATCTCAGTGTTCATACATCGAAGTCAAAGAGCTGTGTGTTAGGAGGACGAGAGGACAGCCAACTCCCACATAGTTGAAAAAGCCTGCTAGGTAGGTCATGATGCAGTGGCTGCTTGGGGAGACTAATTAACCACAAAATGAATGCCTCCTGGCACTAGAGAGAAATAAGGTCATGGTAGCCAGTGACCCTAGAGAATAATTCCAGTACACAGAAAGAGCAGAGAAAGCCAAAGTCCCAAGCTAACTGAAGAATGCACCAGAGCAATGGCCACATAGGATGAAGTGAATATTATGGTCTGTGTCAAATGCTAGAATACTGTCAAACTCTAGAAGAAGACTGGGAATGGGAAAGAAGCACTTCCATGGGGGAGAAGAGCATACTGTTAACCAACTATAGCATGATGTATCTATAGGGAAGGAATGGAACCTGAAATGCTCACTTGGATGAATCTGGTCATGTCATCTCCAGCTCTTTAAATGGGCTGAAAGTCAGGTGTATCTGGCATCCAAAACTTTATGGGAGCTATGTCAAGGGTCCTGAGTTTAGTAACCAGGTAGAGAAGGAAAGTTTAAACAAGCCAGGCTCTGGAGTTTAAAGGACTAGAGTTTGGATTCTGCCCCTGACACCTGTAGGCTTCATCACCTTGGGCAACTTCCAATCTCCCTGGACCTCATTTTCCCTCTCTGAATAATGAGGGGATTGGATGAGATTGCCTCTGAGGTGCTTCCAGTTCTTATGATTCTACCTGTGAGACCTTCAGTGAGTCACAATTTCCATAGGCTTTAGTTTCCTCATCTCTAAAATGAGGGAGCTGGACTGGATAGCCTCAGAGCTACTACCCAGCTCAAATGGTCTTTTCCCCAACCACGGATATTCTGCCTGGACTCATTGTTCAATAGTTATCAAATCAAACTCCCATCCTACTCTACTCTCCCTATCCCCATGATACTGAACCCTAGACTACCAAAGCCCAAAGCCTTTTCCCTAATTCTCTTAGAATCATCCACCTCAATTATGCTCTCACAATGACCCTCTTCAGATCCTTTGAACCCCTTCCACTGTACCACCTGGAATGCCTGCTCCATAATTAACAAATTGCCTTTCATCTTAAACCCCATTCTTTCTCAACTTCTTACAACTTCTGGCATTCACTGAGACTTGGATATATTGTGACAATACTTCGATGTTGGCCACCCTTTCCAGCACTCACTCCACAGCCTCTCATCTCTTCCTAGTCATTGCTCCCTATTGCCACTTCCAGAAACTCTTTACCGTCATCCCTCATCAACCTCTTCTCATTTGACGATCCAACTTTATCACTTGATCCAGATCCTGGTGGCTATTTTCTCCCAACACCCAAGTCATTATTCTTCCTCCAATTTTAATGAGTCTAATGTCTGACTCACAATCTTTTTCTCCACCCCAACTCCTGCATATACTCTAGGTAACTTCAAATATATACATTGATGTTCTCTCAAATACCTTGATTTCCCAGTTCCTCAATAAACTCAATTCTCTTTACTTACTTTCATTCCACCCTTCTCCCTTCATTCCACATCAGCTAGGAGTTCCTTTCAACTCCTATTGTTCTTCACCTTCACTGTGACATTTTTGTTGTTGTTCTTCAGTCATATCTGACTCTTCATGACCCCATTTGGGGTTTTTTTGGCAGAGATACTGGAGTGGTTTTCCATTTCCATTTCATTTTACAAAAGAGGAACTGAGGATGACTTGCCTAGGTTCATGGAGCTAGTAAATGTCTGAGGCTGGATTTGAACTCAGGTCTTCCTGACTCCAGGCCCAGTGCTCTATCCTTTTCACCACCTAGCTCTCCTGATCTCACACAATCATCTGGAGGTGGTAGGGCTTAAAGGGTGAGGAAAACATAGGGGAGAAGAAAGCAACTCCCTCTGAGGGGCCTGGATGCAGCTATTCCACCAAACTGACCTAGTGCTCAAGTGAATGTCTGTGAATGGGCTCCTCTTATACATAGACTCACAGCTGTGTCTGATATTTTTAGCCAATCCCAAGACATTTCTTATGTGGTATCATCCTTTTTCACCCAAGGATGAAAACACTGCATGCCTCCCAAATTCATTAAGGACTAGTTTGCATCCAATTTATATCCTTTCTGCACTTAAATTAATTGGGGTGGTAATGGAAATTTACACTTCCAACCACTCTGGGAGGGAGAAAATGTGTTTTACAGATGAGGAAACTAGAGCTCAGAGAGGTCAACTGTCCTGTCCAGTGACACACAGTGACACACAGCTAGGACATGTGAGGGGTAGGATTCAAACCCAGCCCTTTCTACCTTCAAACCTTGGTTCTTTTCTCTCCTACTGTAGTGGCCTCTTGTCAAACCCTGCAGAATCTGTCAGGATTCAGCTGAAGATCTTGGCACCTTTGTAAATGTAATCTTTACCCTCTCTAAATGGTTTTGTTTGATGTTCCTGTTCCCCTTTAATTCTTTAGTAAAGCTTCTACAACCCTGCTCTGTGTTGATTTAATTAAAGAGGGAAAGGAGGGCTTGTCAGTGCCTGCTCTGAAGAGACCTGGGGGAAACAATCTTCTCCAATTCCAGGCAGGAACCTGGAGAGCAGGCTTGTAGAGAGAGAATTCAAGCTGAGGCTGCACACATGGGCTTCCCAGCCCCTCACAGCCACTTCCTCTCACCTCAAGATGTGTGACCTGGCTGGTGAATCAGTTTCAAATCTGAGCATCCTTGTACCATCTTTCAAATGTTGATTACACTTTAAAGTCTGCTATCCCGGCATCAGATGTAATTGTGATGTGGTGGCAATGGCAAACACTAGACGAGCCATCAAAAGCTCCCTTGCTAGAATCCCAATGCTGCTACTTAACAGTTGTGTGACCTTGGTCAAGTTCCTTCCCTTCTTCCAGCCTCAGTTTCCTCAACTGTTAAATGAAAAGTACTGGACTAGAAGACCTATAAACTTCTTTCCAGCTCAGGACAGATGTTTTCAAACGAGAATTGCTACTTTTTATTAACACACACTGATTTTCATGTAATCGTATGACTCATCAGGGATGACATCCGGTAGTCTACTCAAACAATAGTATAAAATAGCACATTATTATCTACATTTACCAATGTAGAGAGTATGAGAGCTTGAAGGGACCTTAGAGGTCATCCGTTCCAACCCCCTCACTTTAAAGATGAGGAAAGAGAAGCTGACAGAAGGAAAGAGACTCATCCAGGGTCATACGGGGAGTAAATGGAAGGGCCAAGAGTCAAATCTATGACTCTTGACTTCAAATCCAGGATTCTTTCCATTAAATCACACTGTCTCCTTCATAAGTATCTTAAAAACGGGTCATATCATATACAGGCATTTTTTCACCTAATACTCATTGACAAAAAAATGCAACATGGGAATGATGGTATAAATGGGCATTCAGTTAGATTCAGTTTGACAAGGTTACTGTGCGGCTTCATAGCAGTGGAGTTTAGCTGTGTCTCAATGAGATAGAAGCCAAAAGACCTGGGTTCAAATGGTACCTCTGTTGCTGTATAACCTTGGGCAAACCACTTAACATCTCTGGGCCTCAGTTTCTTCCTGTGTAAAACAAATGGGATGGACTAGATGGTCTCTGAGGTCCCTTCAAGCTCTATAGCTACAATGTTATGTGTGACTCTGGGCAAGTTACTTCATTTTTCTAGACTTCAGTTTTCTCCATTGTGAAATAAGGGAGTTAGACTAGATGGTCTCCCACATACCTTCCAGCTCTAGATCTAGGCTCCTCTGATCCTTGGTTATTTCAAAAATAGGGCTGGCCCAGTCTTTACCCATTGCAGTGAAGCACTATATGCCACTCAGACACAAATTCTCCATCTGACGATGATGTTTTAAAAATACATATTTTTACTTCACATGAATGAATTCTTACTCTAATAAAATATTCCAGAGCAAAACCCCAATCCTGGGTGGTCAAGATAAAGCATCATTGCTGTTCATGTTTTCTTAAAGTTATAGATTCCTGGGCCACCAGATATGAATGTAAGCCAAAGTAAAAATCAAATCATCCCTAGAAAGAATGGAATTATTTGAGACACTGCCTCATTTGCCAATTGATTTGAGAATGTCCATGTTAAAAGATGAGCAATAAAGAGCTTTGTCTTGTTTGCAGGGCAGGCAGGGATACTGAAGAGAAAAAGACATTTGTATAGTGCTTCTGTTTATGGATCTTCTGGGGTCATGATGGGAAGGTAGGGTGCAACAAAGGGCTGTGATCCCTGGGGAGCTATGCATCATGGGCATTTCTCTCACTTGCTTTGGAAATGGAATCTAAAATTGAGATCAGGTGACTTAAATATTCCTTCTCCTTTCCACCTTTCTCTAGAACTGGGTGAAAGGCCATTTCGAGGCTTTCTAGACCATTCTTCGCTCTCACCCCAACTCCCATCATGCACCAGCCCAACTATAATGTTAAACATTTCCTAAATTCACACCAAGCTTTCCCCACTCCATGTATTTGCTTGCATTAGTTCCTTTATCTGGAGTTCCCTTCTCTCCAATATCTGCCTATTTAAAGCCTTTCTAGCGTTCAAGGCCTTTTCCCAGTAAAGAAGTCTGTGTGTGTGTGTGTGTGTGTGTGTGTGTGTGTGTGTGTGTGTATACACACACATATATATACATATATATGTATATATATGTATTTATATGAAGTGTGCATATTATCTAGGATGTGACAGAGAACCTTCCAAGACTTATACAAACCATATAACTACATGACTATCTACTTCTGATAATTCAAGGTGTATATGTGTGTTGGTGGCAGGGGGGCGGGGTAGCAGAGAGAGAAATTATAGGGCCAGAGGGAATCCACAAAGCTCTACTAAGGATTATGAACTCTTGGGCAAAGGATATAAACACAGGGAGGATTTTTTTATTGCCACTGCCAATGGAAGGAAGTGGCTTTGGGAAGAAAGATGAGGATGTAGGAAACTAACAGCTGATGAAGAAGATGGTGTCTCTGAACAAGATTTAGATTTCTGGACCACAGCTTAAAATATCAAAATGACAGGTTCTTGGCCAAGGATGAAGAACACCTAATGAAGGCTGGTAAAATTGTATTTGCCTGGTGTATTCCAAATCTAATCAAAAGGGCTTTGAACGGGAAAAGGAAGGCGGAGGGGAAGAAATGTCTGAATTTATCTACCAAGCTAGAATCCATAAAGAACAATTCTACTCTAGGAAAAATAATAGTAGTAGAGATGCTTAGAAATTCATAGGAAAAAAATGTAAGAAAGAAGCCAGAAATAATATATATGACTTCAGTTGTCTATACACAAATGCACAAAACATAGGTGAACTAGACAAGCAAGGCAAAACAGATATCCCAACACAAAATGGAAAATTTGTCACCATAGTTGTTACTGAGACATACCAAGATAGAACCCAGGACTGGAATATGACTTTGGAAAGTTATATCCCATTTTTTAACATCTCAGAATTGACAAAGGGATCATGGAGTAGCACTGTCTATTAAAGAGGATATGCCCACATAGGTAGATCCAGGAAGTAGAAGGAATGATGGATTAACAAGGGGAGATGTCAGCTTGGAAGGAGGATTCTAGTGGTATCATTGGCCCTGTTCTACTTAACATTTTTATCATAGGTTTAGATAAGGGCACAACTTGCATGCTTATGTGTCATGGCTGACACAGAAAAATTAACACACTGGATGGCAGGCAGAGGTGCTATCTAAAATTATTTCAAAAGGCCAGGAAAATGGAGCAAATCCATCAAAATGAAATCCACTAGGGATAAATGTAAAAATCTTATACTTGGATTCAAAAATTCAACTTTACAAGTACAAGATCTCAGGATGGATTGAATGCCACAGTATCCAGGGCTAGGGAGGTGATAGTGCTACTAGTCTGGCCACTTCGAGAGTAATGTATTCATGGGTGCCATGATTTAAGTAGGATGCTGGAGAGGACCCAGGAGAGGATGACCAGAATGATGAAAGGTCTTGAGATCAAGCCATATGAAGATTGATTGAAGGAACTGGTTATATTCAGCCTGGTGAAGAGAAGGCTTAAGGAGGATATGACAACTACTTTTGAATATCTGAAGTCATGTGGAAGAGGGCAATGGACAGAAGTTGTTGCAACACAAATGTAAGCTAGAAAAAAACTCACTACCACAGAACACTGTCCAAAAGAAAATGACCTGCTTTGGGAGGTCTTGAATTACAATCTAGCTGGCTACTTGTTGGGCAAGCCATAGAAGGGATGCTTTTCTTCCTTCTTCTCATCCCCTCTCCAACTACCCCTCCACGATGACTGTATTTCATTAGCTACCTTGTACAAAAAGAAAAATGTTTTCAAAGTACATCTGTAAAGTAGTGGCTACATTCAAAGAATCAAAGGAAGATTTCTGTGAAATGATATAGAGTGAAATAAACAGAAATTGAAAAAATGCATGATGACTACAAAATAGAAATTAGAAGATTACTAAATGAAAGCCAAACTCTAAGTAATTGCAATAGACCACTTTGGTCCTAGAGAGATGATGAAATATATAATCATCCTCTCAGCAGAGAAGAAAGGGTCTATGGGGGCAGAACATTTCATACATGGTCAAAGACCTTCAGAAAGTCAGGGTTTTTTGCTGAACTTTGTTGCAAGACAGGATTCAATAGCAACAGCAGCAATGCTGTAATATAAAACCAAAAGGCATTGATAAAGCTTATCTTAAAACAAATAAAAGGGGCGATAGAGGAAACCGGGAAAAACCAGTAAGTGGGGAGGTGGGTTTTTTTTCATTGTTCTCTTTTACCCATGGTCAGCAATGTCACCCAATCACCTAATATGTTTTCTGGCACACCCGAGTGCATTTTGTTCAAACTTGGCAATAGTTGGAGAGGCTTAATAAGAAACTGCTGCTCGAATTCTTGTAAGCCCTGCCCACGTTTGTAGCACATCAATTTTCATTGTACCATTCATTTGCCTTGGCTGTTCAAAGCTCTCTGCGGAGTTCAAGATATGCATGTTTAAATAAGCATTTAAAATTGACATTAAAACTCTGAATAGTGTGATGCATATAGATGAACGTAGACACCTTCCAGGATTAAGGAACCTTATATAGAGGACCTTAGAGCTGGAAGGGACCTTAAAGGTCAACTACTCCAAGTACCCCATTTTACACAGAGTGCTGAAAGAGCCCAGAGAGGAGAAAAGACTCGCTCACTGTCAAATTAAGGACAAAGCCCAGGTCTAAAACTCCTGATGCTCATTGCACCATCACCATGGGATTTTTATTATATTTTTTTTGGTTTTGTCTGAATTCATAGCACCTAGCTCAGGGCTTGGGCAGGTGCTTAGTAAAGGCCTGTTGATTGAACACTGATTGATTCCTTTTTGTTAGTCACATAGGAGATGGCATACGTGGCACGAGCCAAGCCAGGGAATACAGTGACCAGAATTAAATCCTTCTTTATCCCCATAGGATAGAGCGCTGGGCACCCTGTTCGTCTCAGTTTCCTCATCTGTAAAATAAGCTGGAGAAGTAAATTACCACTCCAGTACCCTTGTCAAGGATAAGTTCCATGAGGACATAGGCTATTTTTGCTTTTCTCTTAGCATGGAGTTCGACATAAAGCAAGTACTTCAAGAATTTGTACAATAGGTCTGGTCCTGTCATCTCCCTACTCAAGGAATTCCCATGGCTCCTTATTATTCCCAGGACCTCTGGAGGCCAAAGGCCTTTTAGAATCTGGCTTCTTTCTACACTTCCAATCTTCTTACACGTGATTCCCTTCTCCACAGTTTATAATCCAGCTACACTGGCCTACTTGCAGTTCTTTGGATAGGACACTCAGTCTCCCATCTCTGTGCCTTTGCACTGGCTGTCCCTCACACTCAGAACATTTTGCCATTTCACCCCTGACTCTTGTTTTGCAAGGCCTCCTTCAAGGATCGGCTGCTTTTGCCAGCCCCATCTTCCCCCATGCTGCTAGTGCCATCTCCTCTGCGATTCTCTTCCACCTCCAGTGTATATATCTTGTATGCACCTAGCTATTTACATGTTTTCCCTCCCACATAAGCCCCATGAGGGCATGGGCAATTTCTGCCTTTCTCTGTAGCTCCCACACTTAGCAAGGAGTCTGACACAAAGCAAGTGCTGAAAGTTATCAAGCTGATATATGTCATAAAGGAGATGTGAGCCATAGACTCACAGAAACTCAGAACCGAAAGGGACTCCAAGAGCCATCCAATTCAGTCGATACGTGAAAAAGGATTCATACAACAGCACCCACTGGGGAAAGGGAGGGAGCCTATTTCCCACACTAGGAGGAAGCTGGGGATGACGACAAATCTCAAATTGCCTCTTTGGGATTTCTACCCAGGGTTGCTTGGTTATCAGGATGGATGCTCTTTCTACTAAACCACACTTGAATTGGTGGGCACCTTACAATCAAACAATTGTTATGGTCAGCTCCAAAGTGACTAAGACAAAATGCTCATGGGCACAAATACAAGGAGATGTTTCATTTAAAAAATAGCTTTGGGGGCAGCTGGGTGGCACAGTAGATAAAACACAGGCCCTGGATTCAGGAGGACCTGAGTTCAAATCTGGCCTCAGACACTTGACACTTACTAGCTGTGTGATCCTGGGCAAGTCACTTAACTCTCATTGCCCCCACAAAAAAAGCAGCTTTGGTAGACTTGTAAAATATGGCATGAACATATTCTAGAATCAGAGGCTCTGATTTGAAAGGGGGACCTCTGAGGAAGCTACCGAGTCCCAAAATCAGAATACCATAATAAACATCCCTGACAAGTAGCTATGCAGTCTTTGTTTCCCCAGAGACAAAGAGAATTAACGTTAACAGACACAGCCCATTCCATCACAGGGCAGCTCAGTTAAGATTTTCCAATTGACAAGACCAACTTTGTCTCACTGTAACTTTGCCCCTTTATTAGATACCATGAGGTCCCTTCTAGCTCTATACCTATGATCCTATGTGTGACCTTGGACAAGTCCCTTCCCCTCCCTGGGCCTCAGTTTCCTCTTCTATAAAATGAAGGGGCTGAACTCAGTGGCCTCTGAGGTCCCTTCCAGCTTAGATCTGTGTTCCTATGATCCTGTTCTCTGAATAAAAACCCCAACTCTACTAGTGCTTACTGTATGACCTTAGCCAAGTCCCCTCCCCTCTGACCTTTAGTTTCTTTTCAGTGAAATGAGGGGGTTGGATTTAGAGACCTCTGATGCCCCTTCTAGTTCTGAATCTATGATTCTATGAGAAATCAAATGTCATCCCCTGAATAGAAGGCTGCAAATGAAGATGAAGAATCCCTAAGGGTGTTGGAGTTACTACCTCTCTTTATGGTGCATAAGGCCCAGGATGCACAGCAGTACAAATGCAATGTTTCCACAAAGCTGTGGAACCCCAACCCCAGTGAAGTCAAAACATTGACCCTAGAAGGACCAGCTTTACCCATGGGCTGGAAGAAGCCATACCCCTTTGTATCCTGGTGTTTGGCCACCACGATCATGGAATTCCAAATCTGTGAGATGGACACTTGTTTCCAAGCATTATGCTGCCTAGCTGCCTCTGCCAAGGAAATGGGGGGAGGGATTGAGCTGAGCTCCCCTCCTCCAGCAGCCCAGAGGATGGCAAGCCAAGGAAGGTGGCCAATTTTATCCATCCTGAGCTGTCAGGAGGCTGGAGCAGATGAAACAGGCTCCCCATAAGGAAACCAGGTCAAAAATCCCAAGGAAGCAATGCCTGGAAGTTCTAGGTAACCTAGGTTTGTCAAAGAAGGACAGCAGCACAGCTACATTGAAGGGCCCGGGATCTCAGAAAAATCCATATTTTCTTTTCTTCTGTAGCCAAGAACAAACCTTTAAGTTGGGGGTGGCGCATGAGAGGTCATAGGTGGCCTATTCCCCAAGCTGACCTTTACCCTTCTCCCTTGGACCTCAAAATTACACTAACAGAGGAGCAGGCAAAAATTCACTCCCCATCATGTCCCACTTGGTATCTGCTGTATGAAGACCAAAACACAGAATGACTGGCCACTAAGAGATCACAGTAAAAGTGATCAAAGATATACTTTTAGTGAGTACTATGTGCCAAACACTGTGCTAGACACTGGGGATACAAAGAAAAGCTAAAATACAAAATAGCATCTGCCTTCAAAGAGCTCTCATTCTAATGGGGGTGGGGGAGATAACTACTATATAAGTAGATGTATGCAGAGTTGAACGAAGGTAATCTTAGAGAAGAAGCTTCAGGGGATTGTGGGTCTGGGAAAGGTGGCTTTGGAGCTGAGATTTGAAGAAAGCCAGGAATGTCAAGGGGTGGAAGGAAGGAAGAAGGGCATTTCAGGAATGGAGAATAGCCTGATACAAAGGCATAGAGGTGGGAAATGGATGATTGGGTGTGAGAAACAGCAAGTAGGCTGATATTACTGGAAATGAATTACGTGAAGATTAGAAAACATTATGAAGATGCCAGATAGTGGATTCTATATTGGATCCAGGAAGCCAGTGGAGTTTATTGAATAGAGGTAGGGGGATGGAGTAAGAGGGGTAGATCAAGCTTCAGGACAATCCCTTTGGTAGCAGTTGTATGGAGGATGGATTGGAGTAGGGAGGGACATAGGGTAGGGAGAAAAAGAGGTGATGAGGGCCTGGGATAGTGTAGTGGCTATATGAGTAGAAAGAAAAGGACACATCTAAAAGATGTTACGGAGGAAGAAATGACAAGAATCGTCAACTGGCTGCTTATGTGGGGTGAGTGAAGGTAAGGAATTGAGGACGGCACTGAGACAGAGTATTAGGGAGGATGGGGGGATTATGTTGCCTTTACCAGTGATAACTGAACACTTTAACAGTATTCAGAACAGACAAGTGCTGGGGATGGGAGGGGGAGATAAAGAATTCTGTTCCAGACGTATTGAATTTGACATGACTCTGACAGACCAGGTACCAACAGTCCAAAAGGCGGCTGGAAATGAGAGACTGGGTCTCCAAAAAGAGGCTAGAACTCTCCTATATTGAGGACAAATGGAGAGAGCAGTAGCAGTGCAACAATGAGATGGGGAAATCTGTCGGTTTAGAACATGAAGATCTAAATAGATTTAGAAGAGAGGAAGAAAAACAGTAAGTGGAGGCACCAAGTATAAATCACTTTTTCAAGAAGTTTAGCAAAGAAAAGGATGAGAAGTATAGGATTTTAGCAATGGTAGTTAATTCAGGGTTTTTTGAGGGCATGCATGTTTGTAAGCAATGGGACAGGAGCCAAACAACTGAAGATCACAGAGAATCGGGATGGTAGCAGGGATAATCTGCTTTACTACATAGGAGGGGATGGGATAAGGGGTGCATGTGGAGAGGCTGGCCTTGGGAAGGAGATGGGAGAACTCTTCATGAGAGACTAGAGTAAAGAAGATCGAGAGCATGAGGGATTGCGTGAGAGGGATATGAGATGAGAAGGGACAAACAGGGCCCTGAGCAAATGGCCTCAATGTTTTCAGTGAAACATGAGCTGAGGTCTTTAGCTGGAAAGTTTGGGGGAAGGGTGCCATGGGAGGCTTGAAAAGAGATGTGAAGGTTTGGAACAGATGCTGTGGTGAGGAGGATGGAGGATAAATTAAAGATGAGTAGATGAATGCCTTGCTGCCATGAGTTGAGAGATAACAGAAATTTGTAGCGGGTCCAGGTGGCCATAGTTTTGTGAATTCCTCCAGCTTTCTTGAGCAGCAAACGAATCAGAGTGAAGGAAAAAAAAGGTGGGAGTGATCTAAAATAAGGATTTGGTAAGGTGTGACTGGTGTCACACAAGGGGGCAGAGGATTTGAGTGCACAGGACAGCACAGATTTGAGTAAGTTTACCAAAGGGTCCAGATAGGGAAAGGAGGAGAGTATAGCTAGTTCAGAGATGATGGCTTGCGAAAGTATTGAGGTGCAGAGGGGTTCGATGTTTCAGTGAAGACAAAGGAAAGGAGTCAAAAAGCATAGCGAAAGGGGATTGATAAAGGATTATGATCAGATAAAAGCATTTTGGAGTTCATGAACATGGAAGTGGAACACTTGCAAGTGATGGAAAGATCAAGGATATAACTCTTTCTGTATGTAGCTGAATAAGAATCAGAGAGTAAGTCACGAGAAGGGAATTGACTAAAGAACTGGGAAGTTAAGGTATTTAACAGAACACACACACACACACATATATACACATATGTTTTTCTAATTTTTCTGGGTGATGAAGAAGACAAAATTAGCTGAGGTCAAGTACATGTAAAGGTTACCGGAGATAAAGATGACAAGGAAGTGATAAATCTGGGTGTGAAAAGGGTGATCAATGGGAATATTCAAATCCTGGAGAATGAACCAGGTATGAAGTGGGAATAAATGGATGAGAGTGGCAAAGAGACAGATTTAGTCTAATGTCAGGAGAAATTTCCCAACTATTTCAAAATAGACTGTTACCTTGGGAGGGGTTAGATCCCCATCATGGGAGACCTTCTAGCAAAGGGAGCCCACTCATCAGAGGTGTTGTAGGGAGGACTTCTGTTCAGGTATGGGCTGGCCCACATGGACCTTAAGGTTCCTTCTAGCTCTGAGTTTTTGTGATCCTAGTTTTATGACGAAGGATGGGATTGAGAGGAAGCCTATAAAATGAGAAAGGGGGAAGAGTATCTCAGAGCTCAGTAGATGGCAAAGACAATGAGCTCAACCAAGTGAGTTATTTACGGTGGTTTTTCCCATTTCTTCGTCACTACTTTGGTAGAAAGAAGAATGCAGTGGAAAGAGTACCAGGTTTGGAGTCCTAGCTCATCTACTTCATTCCTATATGACCTGGGAAAATCCATTCTATTCACCTCTCTTGACTTCAGCTTCCTCCTCCCCCAAATCAGGGGGTTGGACTAGATGACCTCTTAGCTCCCTTCTACTTCTGAATCCATTATCCTGTTTTTCATCAGCCCTGCCTATAAGATCTTTGTGTTATTCACCCCCTCTCCCTCCCTTCTTCCCTCCCTCCATCATCTAAAGTGGGCAACAGTGCCTGACAACTGTTTGCCCACCTACCTCGTTACTGTTACCATACCAATGATTAGTGTTACAGGCCCTATGATTTTTATAGGTACCACTTATCACTAATGGGTTCCTGGTATTGGCCTCATGTTTCTTTCCTTTGGGAACTAGCAGTTGTGTGTTTGCTGCAATTTACTTCCATACTGATTTTTGAAGGACACTGTGATGACAGTGATTTTTCATTTCCATGCTTGTAAAATGTGTTCCCAAGGCCAGAGATGGCAATAACCTAATTACACCCATAATCAAAGCTAAAAGGTAGTAGCTCAGGAAAAAGTGACTTGCTACGAGCAGTAAGCAGCCTGTTTTGTAAGCCCCCCCCCCAAGCATGGAATAATCACAGGCATCTTCCCCTTTGCCCCCATACTCTGACACTATCCCACACTTCAGGGATACAGAAATGAAACCAGAAATCAGGGTGAATAATAGGCAGAGAAGCATTTTCAGATGCATGTTATCTACAAATGAGAAAGACATGGAAGTCAGGCGAAGGGCACCTGCTCACAGTTTCAGGGGTTCATAATAAGATGAACTGAATGCAGGCTCATGGTTTAATTTCTGCTTTGGTATAAGTGACTATCTTATCTGTAAAACCAGAGTCTACTCAGGGAGGCTTGCTGCCAGGCGTACAAGTTGATCTATTAATGTCTGCAATGAAGATTCTCTCACAGAGGTTGGCTTCAAACGCATAGTTCTTGACCACTTAACATCTGCACAAATTGGCTAGTCATTTCTTATCTATGCTTAAATCTGTTAGGAAAGAAGTGTTATTTTATTTTAGCTCAGCATCTCACAAGCACCAATTACCAGATATCAAGATTATACCAAGTGTTATGTGTTTCATTAAGAGTTAATGTCTGATCTCAACCACTTTGATTTTTCTTGAGGATCTCAAAGCATTAACTCCACTGAAATAAACTGGAAAAAAGGAGAAAGCAGTTGTGGGTGGTACATGGAAAAGAAAACAATCTATCTCACTATTTCCTATTGACCAGAGAACGAAACCAAGCACAAATCCTACACCTGTTTTGGTGTTGTTGTTGTTGTTTTTTGTTTGTTTGTTTTTTGTTTGTTTCTGTGGAGCAATGAGGGTTAAGTGACTTGCCCAGGGTCACATAGCTAGTAAGTGTCAAGTGTCTGAGGTAAAATTTGAACTCAGGTCCTGAATCCATGGCTGGTGCTTTATCCACTGTGCCACCTAGATACCCCACTACACCTGTTTTTTTCACTTAACTATGCTCCTAACATTTGTCAGGGTTTGCAGTCTTCCCCAGACTAACCAAGACCTGGGGGTATCATATGAGACTTATCTAGAGAAAGACTATTTCTAAGAACTCAACAATTAGAATGGATTTTGACATGGGCTGTGTTCTGAAATGAAGGCCTTTGAAATAAACATTTATGGGAGTTGGATACTATTGTCAGTATTTAACTCATGTCTTTCAGAAAATCTGGACTCAAAAACCCAACACATTCACTAGTGATTTGTATGGCAAGAAGATTCTCCACAGTGAGCCCTTGGATCCATTTTAAAATCATTCTTCAGTATTTATACACATTTTTGAAAACCATATCTTTTGAGTAGAAGGAAATCCATCTCCATCTCAACATGCTTAGGAGGAAGACACAGACTGGAACATCACTCCAGTGGATACTGACTCTTCTGAATTACAGGAAGAGTCTTTATCTAAGACAGGAATTCTTAACCTTTTTGTATTATGGACCCCTTGGGCAGTCTAGTGAAGCCTATGGAGGGACTCTTTGTCAGAATTATGTCTATAAATGACTAAAAACTAATAGGATCACAAAAGAAACCCATTCTGGTCTCTACTTCTAGACCTCCATTTCTAATTACCTTCTATTAAAACTAAAGAACACATGTTAAGGCAAAAACCAAGGCCCATATTTATGGGCCTTGTGTCAGCCTTGGATGGGAAGGGTCTGAGGCCTTTCCCCATATGACATTCTCTCTCTTCTCTCACTGGAATGCTCACAGACAGTAGGACCAACCAAAATAAGTGAGCTGACCAGTAAGGTTTTGGTTAGCTAGTGTCATTTTGAATGTTATTCCCCTTGATCCTCCCACTCTCCACCATAAAGTTCTGCCTACATAGCCAAAGAGGTTTTTATTTACTGGAACCACTTACAAAATATCTATGCATGATCCAAAATCCATGTAGAGATTGTATCAGCTAATCATTCTGGGCATGTTCATAAGGGCTGACTCATTGGATGGTCCCTAATATAACAATAAAACTAAAGAAATTATAGACAGATAGGAAGAGAGGAAAGAGATCAAGGAAAGAAAAAAGAGAGAATGTTGGTAAATAAGAAGGGAGAAGAAGGGGAAAGAGATAAATGAGAAAAATAGAGAAAAAATGAGTGATGGGGCAGAGGTGAAGAGAAGAAATGAAGAGAGAGAAGGAAGAATAAAGAAATGAGGGAAGAAGGAGGAATGAGAAGAGAAAGGAAAGAGAAAGAAATGAAAAGAAAGAGTATATGAGAAAGAGGGATTAAGAAAGGAGGAACAGAAAAAATTATGGGAGGAGAGAAAAGGATGGAGACAAAAAGAGAGAAAGGGGGCCATGAGAAGGAAAAATGAGAATAGGAAGCATGATGAGAAAAAAGTCAAATGAGAAAGAGAAAATAGGGAGATAATGACAAAATGAGAAAATGATAGAAAAATTAAAGAAAAATAGAGAGAAAGATAGGGAATAAAGAGAAAGGGGAGAAATGAGAAAGGGAAACACAAGTAATTAGGTAGATATAGATTGCGTGGGGGGAGAAGTTAGCATTTGCACCATGCTTGGCACATTCCCTGTAAAAGAGCTGGGGTGGAGGGGGCTGCTTTCTGGGGAGCATAGGAAGACAATCTGTAACTGGTTTTGATCCACTAATAAGCACCACCTTTTTGATTAGCTGCGGAGCCTGAAGTGGGGTGAATTCAAAATGCATTCACACACCAGGTAACAGTAATCTCTGGGTCTGGTTCTTTCTATCCTGATTCTCTACACAACATATTATGCTTCCTAAAAAGAAAAAAAAATTCCAAAATAAAAAATAAAGATAAATTATCAACAAAAAGAGGGAAACAAAGAAAATTATGTGAACCTATATGAGAAATCAAAATATGCTATTATTGTACAACACAAATGACATCTGAGAAATTCAAAGAAACATGGGAAAATTCTATAAATTGATAGAAAATTAAGTAATCATAATGAGAACAAGTTATAGAATGACCAAAATGATATAAGCAAAAAGAACACCAAAAGGGAGCTAAGTTCTAAGTAAATATAATGACCAATTTGGGTCCCAGAGAGAAGATAATGAAACTAACAACCCAAAGAAGGGCTGGCAAAAAGGTGGGGAACAACAGGAGCAGAGTGCTGCATATACAGTTTGTCTTGGTCACTTTATCTACTGGTTTTGCTTAACTGCTTTTCTTGGTTGAAAAAGGAGGATCCAACAATGGAAATATGAGGCAAGACAAGGAAGGAGGTGCTATATTTGTAAATGACTGATAAAAAAACTGCCAATGAATCTTATTTGTAAAAAACAAATGAGTGAAATTTTAAAAATAAAGGTCTTAAAGAGTAGGAGAGAAACTACAGGACTAGTGAGGAGCAGATGCCATGATTTTCAGAAAAAAGTAAAAGAACAGAGTCTGAAAACTGGGCTTGAGAACTTGACGGATTGTTGACAAAATCATAGGACATATTAAATGAATGGTTATTTAAAATCTAGAAAAAAAATAGTGATAACAGAAAGCCAGTATGGCCTCCTCAAGGATGACTTAGTCAGTCAATGAACATTTATTAAGCTCCTTCTATGTGCCAGATCCTGTGCTAATCACTAGGGATACAAAGAAAACTAAATGACAGTCCCTGTCCTGGAGGATCTCACAATCCAGTGGGGAAAACAATCTGCAAACAACTGTTTATGAACAAACAAGACAGGGGAAAGTTGGGGTACAATCTCAGGGAAGGCATTAGAATTAAGGGGAATCAAAAAAAGTTTCTTGCAGAAGGTGGGAGTTAAGCTGAGATTTGAAGAAATCCTTGGAAGCCAGGAGGAAGAGAGGAGGAAGGGGAAGAGGAATGGGGGACAGCCAGTGAAAATGGTCAAAGGTGGGAGATGGAGTTTTGTATTCAAGGGACAGCAAGGAGGCCAGAATCACTGTCATATTAACACCATTGCCATTTCAAAATATTACCAGTCGTGTAGATCAAAGGAATAACATATATATATATATAAATGTATGTGTGTATGTGTATATATATATATATATGTGTGTATGTATATATGTATGTATGTATGTGTGTATATGTATATACATGGAGAAAGAAAGTGCAGCACACATGACAGACTCATATTGGCTGAAAAGTTAGACTCCAGAAGAGTCATTAAAATCTCCACTTCAAATTGGAAGGACTACTCTATTGGAGTAACCCAGGGATCTGTTCCTAGCCCTATGGTGTTAAACATTTTTATCAATGACTGAAGGCATAGATAATAGGTTTATCAAATTTCCAAATGGCTCAAAATTGTGAGGAATGGCAGGCAGATTGGATAGCAGAGTCAGGATGTAAAAACAGCCTGACAGTCTAGAACACTAGGCCAGACCTAATATGAAGTTTAATAGGGATACATATGAAATCTTACACCAGGGGTGAAAAGAATCAACTTTACAAGTTTAGGTGAGGGAAGCATGGACATCAGTTTGCCAGGAAAAGGATCTTGGGATTTTAGTGAACTTTAAACCCAATGTGACTTAATCAAAACAACAAAAACAGCCCAGATATAACAATGATTCAAAAAACTTATGAACAAAAATTTTAATATCTATTGCCATCTCATATTCTCCTAATCGTCAAGCTTTCAATGTATAGAGACTGAGCCAAAGGAATCAAAATCGTGCAGCAACAGGATGAAACACATCTCTGACATCCTGACTGATACTATAATTGTACTAAAGATACTTTCCATGGCTACAGAGGATAAGTTTACATACTAACGCTTATTAAACTTAAACTATAAAGCACAGTTATTTTATACACCTATGCAATAGAATATAAATCATTAAATGGAAAAGACAGTAATTTGTCTGAAGACCTTTTTCTGATCTGATTGAAAAATATAAGAATGAGATAATGACAATAATGCTAATATTTTTCCAAGTCCATTCCATCATCTGTGCTGAGAAAAGGCAAGGAAGAGAGATGGTAGCAAAGTAAGAGAATGTCAGCTAAAGCAATGTACAGAAGGGGGCTTTAAATGCCCTGAGGTATGGTAGCTTTGAAACGTGGCAGGACCTCTGAAATGCTGGTCAATTAGATACTAGCAGTACCACGGATAAAGTTAACCCTAATTTAAACTCCATCCCAATTTAATGAACTGCTCCTATTAATCTAAGAAATCGAAGGAGTGGCAAAGAGCTGCAGGTTGGCCCTACTCATTATGACGATCATCTTGCCACTGAGGAGAGCAGAATTAGTGTTCCTTCTTTTTGTCTTAGTTTATAAACAAGGCAAAATGTATCAGAAGAAATCATAAATACCCATACCCCCATGTGCTGGAAATACTTCTGGGCAGATGATGCTGATTACTAAATTGAGCAAACCATAGTGTACAAGGAAATGGATTGAGAACATTAATGCTTCCATTATGCATCACTTCTATATCCTAACAAAACTGGAAACAAGGCACACCAGTTATAGGCAAGGACATCATACTGCTTTTCATAAATGGAACCCTCAACTCCACATCACAGCACAACATATTGATGAGCCATGCCGGGAAATTATTTTTTTAAAACGTCAGTGTTAAGTTTAAATTAGATAAATGATTAAATCAAGGAGCTAGTAAAATCAGAAGAGGGAAAAGTTTAAAATCTCATGATCATTTCTAAATCTTTACTTAATGCAAACTCTAGAAATTATACCTAGTTACATATCATATAGAAAAAAATGTTACCAGAATCTCACATGATGTTGAAAAAGAGATGGGCATACTCAAACTAGGATTCTGAAATGCCTTTTTAAAAGTTTGCTTGAAGGGAAAATGACCCACATGTACAAAAATATTTCTAGCAGCTCTCTTTGTGGTGGCAAATAATTGTAAAGTGAGGGGATGCCCATCAATTGGGAAATGGCTGGACAAGTTGTGGTATATGAATGTAATGGAATTCTATTGTGCTGTAAGAAATGATGAGCAGGAAGATTTCAGAAAAACCTGGAAAGACGTAAGTGAACTGAGCAGAACCAGGAGAACATTGTACACAGTAATAGCAACATTGTATGGTGATCAACTGTGACAGACTTAGCTCTTCTCAGCAATAGAGTGATCCAAGACAATTCCAAAGGACTCATGATGGAAAATGTTCTCCACATCCAGAAAAAAGAACTGTGGAATCTGAATGCAGCTTGAACCAGATTCTTTCTGCTTTTTTCTTTTTTGAGGTTTTCCCTTTTGTTCTGATTCTTCTTTCACAATATGACTAATGCAGAAATATGTTTAATGTAATTGTATATATATATATATATATATATATATATATAAAACCTATATCAGATTGCTTTATGTCTTGGGGAGGGGGAGGGGAGGGAGAAAAATTTGGAACTCAAAATCTTATAAAAACAAATGTTGAAAACTATCTTTACATGTAACTAGAAAATCATAAAATACTATTATGATTTTAAAAAGTTTGATTCCATGAATTCACCCAGCAGACCAATTATACTGAAAGAGAGTAACTTTTTAAAAAGCTGTCATTTGCTATAGCTATTATGATTGAACCTCTTTTCCTGGACTAACACAAAGTATAACAAACATTTCAGCACTTGCACACAGCAGTATATGTATCAGACACTGTCATGACAAGAACCCTAAGAGGAAAGGTAGAGCTATCAAGGAATAGTCCCAAGAGTAGATGTCTAATACCACCATGGCAGAATTGGCTATTAAGGATCTGTGGAAAGGCACTGGAAGAATCATTCAATAGCTAGTTAGTGCATTCAGCAGAAAATGTGAAGGCCTTACTCTTCAATTACTGCCAAACAAATATCAACATGTGGAAAGAAATTCAAAAATCAAGAGTTCATTAGAAATTCTTGATTCCTTTAATCAGCAATTGAAAGGTAAAATGTTAAAGCAGTACAAGTCAGAGAAGCTTAAGACAAAGTAAACAATTCAACATCCATCAGAAACTTTACTACAGAGACTTGAAAAGTTTAAAAAAAAAGATCATGGGCAAGACAGAACCACCAAAGTCGAACAGTGTGGAAAGTTTTCTATTCTTCTATCCAATATCAGGAAGTTCAAGACTCAACTAAAACATGAATTAGATGAAATGTGAAACATAAACTTTTTGCAATTAGTATAATGAACAACAGAATGGTTATGTCAAGGGAGGTGACTTAAATTTTAGCCTCTTTGTAAAATTGAAAAAGTGATGGAGCCCAGTCAGATCCATAATTATTGGCTCAAATGCTTCACAGTAGTGCCTGAATTACTAGCAAGGCACTTAGCCAGCTTCCTCTCAGATGTTAGCCAGATGCCTCTTTTCATGACAGAAGGCATTACATACCTGTTACAAAAAGATGAGAATGCCAGGGACCCCTCTAAATATAAGCTAATTATGTGGTTACATATTTTATACAAAGCATTTGTAGCTTGTACTGGGAAAAATTGTATAAATACTAAAGAAAGCAATCTATTATCTGAGGAGCAAAAAGTATGTCTCAAAAAAGTTCCAGGGATTTAAGAGAAACTTCTTATCAACTCCACAATCATTGAACAAGCTGAGGTAACATATGTTTTTATACACATACACACACACATATATATATATATATACATATATACACACAAAGATAGTATATATATGTATATACATATATATATGTATATACTACCTTTGTTGATTTTTACAAATCCTTTCACTCAGATCTATACATATGACTTGTTCATGCTGAGCAAATACATAAAATAGACTCAAGCTTACTGAGAATGTTAGACCAGTGAAGTCAAAATCAAATGAAAATGGGGGCCACGAATCCATACATAAGGTTCCCTGCAGGCTGCATATTGGCTTAGTTTAAAATGTTAATGTTATCTATGTTTTGTTGAATTTGTTTTTTAAAATATTTCCAAATTACATTTCTTTTTTTGTTTGTTTTGTTTTGTTTTGCAGGGCAATGAGGGTTAAATGACTTGCCCAGGGTCACACAGCTAGTAAGTGTCAAGTGTCTGAGGCCGGATTTGAACTCAGGTACTCCTGAATCCAGGGCTGGTGCTTTATCCACTGTGCCACCTAGCTGCACCCCAAATTACATTTTAATCTGGTTCAGGCAACACTAGTTGCATGTGTCCAACCGGCTACATGTTTGACACCTCTGTATTAGAGCATTATGAAAAACTACTCTATTTAAAACATATTACCAACATAATAATGTTATAAGCAATTTGAATAAAATGTGAATTTTTCAGGGAGACAATTTCAATTCATTATCATTCTGCCTATCTACGTATACTTTATCTCTCCTAAAAAAGAAAGATGGAAGTAAACAAGCATTTATTAAATGCCTTCTATGTGCCAGGTATTGTTCCAGGTGCTTTACAAATATTATGTTATTTAATCTCCTAACAACTCTGGAAGGTAGGTGCGATTATTATGTCTGTTTTATAGTTAAGGAACTGAGGCAGAGTTAAGTGATTTGTCTAGGGTCGTACACCTAGTAAGTGTCTGAGGCAGGATATGAACTCAGGAATTGTTGCATTCAATCACTAAAACATAACAATAATTAATAAAACTTAAGAAGAGCATTTAAAGATCCCATCCCCAATGCTCATTAATCACCAATCTAAATGACATGGAAAGCTTTAAAAGTACAGAGATATGGGGGCAGCTAGGTGGCACAGTGAATAAAGCACCAGCCCTGGATTCAGGAAGATCTGATTTCAAATAAGGCCTCAGACACTGGACACTTACTAACTGTGTGATCCTGGGCAAGTCACTTAACCCTCAATGCCCCACAAAAAAAAATCACATGGGAAAGGGATGAATGTGTATCCTTCCTGCTACCCTCTCCACTAATGGACTTGCACTGAGGATACTTTCAGGGAATTTAAGGAAGATGAACTTATATCCTAATACCTTTATTCAATAATTAGAATGTAAGGTCCTTGAGAGCAGGAATTGCTTCATTCTTTGTGGTTGTATTCCAGTAACTAGCACAGTGCATGGCATATATTATGGATTTTAACAAATACTTGTTAATTGGCTGAATTACAAAAATCTCATTTGATCCTCACAACAATTCTGGTGCTATTAGTATGCCCACTTTAGAGATGAGAAAACTGAGAAAGACAGCAGTTAAATTGATTTATCCAGGATCCTATAGCTTATAAGTATATGGGACAGGGTTTGAATTCAGGTCTTCCTGATTCCAAATCAAGTGATTTATCCACAGTGCCACCTAGCAGCCTTTGATTATATTTTTCTTTTATTAACATTTTTATTTAAAGTTTTGAGCTTCGGTGGCAGCAAGGTGGTACAGTGGATAAAGCAGTGGCCCTGGATTCAGGAGGACCTGAGTTCAAATCCGGCCTCAGACACTTTACACTTACTATCTGTGTGACCCTGGGAAAGTCACTTAACCCTCATTGCCCCACAAAAAAAGAGAATGTAAAGTTTTGAGCTTCAAATTCTATCCCTCCTTCCTTCCTTCCCTCCCTCCCCCCTCCCTGAGGCAGTAAACAATCAGATATAGGTTATACATGTAAACTTATATAAAACATTTCCATATCAGTCATTTTGTATAAGAAAACTCAAATAAAAGAAAAAATGAATGAAAGAAAATGAAAAATAACATGATCCAGCCTATGTTCAATGAATATCAGTTCCTTCTCTGGAGGCATATGGTATGCTTCATCATTAGTCCTTTGGAATTGTCTTGGATCACTGTATTGCTGAGAATAGCTAAGCCATTCACAGTTCTTCAAACAATATTTCTATTACTATGTACAATGTTTTCTTGGTTCTACTCACTTCACTATACATCAGTTCATATAAGTCTTTCCAGGTCTTTCAGAAACCATCCTGCTTGTCATTTCTTATAGAACAATAATAGTCTATCACCATCATATACCACAGCTCATTTAGCCATTCCCCAATTGATGAGCATCCCTTTGATTTCCAATTCTTAACCACCACAAAAAGAGCTGCTATAAATATTTTTGTCCAAATAGGTCCTTTTCTCTCTTTTTTGGATATCTTTGGGATATAAACCTAGTAGCGGTACTGCTGGATCAAAGGGTATTTACAGTTTGATAGCCCTTTGGGCATTGTTCCAAATTGTCCTCCAGAATGGTTAGATCAGGTCACAACTCCACCAACAGTAGATTAGCTCTTTGATGATTTTTGGGGGGTAAGGAATGGGAGAGATCTAAGCTGGAGAAGAGTTGGAAGGAAAGTGAGAATTCTTTTTAATATCCGAAGGGCTATCTTGTGACAAGGATGAGATTTGTTCTGCTTGGCCTCTAAAGGAAGACCTGGGACAATAGAAGTTACATAGACATAAATTTTGGTTCAATGCAGGGAAAAGCTTCCAAATATTTAAGGTTGTCCCAAAGTGGAAGGTTCCTGGTTCTCTGTTGACTCTAGGATAATACAAAAACTCATTCTCCAAAGTCTGGCTCCAAGCTACTTTTCTAGCCATATCTCACATGACTCCTCTTTATTTGTGTATCACTTCCAGCATAACTGGACCAGCATAACTGGCTGACCCCAAACTCCATGCCATCTTTTCTTACTGCCTTCTAGCCACTCCTTCCTTACCACATTCAGGAAGTCTTAGCTGAAAATGTTACCCCTGGAGCACTCTGCCCAGATCTCTCATTTACCCCTTTCACTCACTATCTTGTCTTTAGATATGTGCTGTATCCACCTCCAACCCTAGCACAATAGAAATTCCTTGATGGCAGCGACTTTCATTTTTCTTTTTAATTAATTTTCATGTTGATTTTGTACTTAAACATTAAATAGAAAGGGCATTTGTGTCTACACAATAGAACAGAAAAAGAGAATTATACATGAAACTACTTGTCTAGTAAATACATTTTATTTTTCTTTTCAAAGAATATAAATTCAACCTGTAGTCTTGAAAAAAGCTTTCTCTTTTTATCTGAACTTTTTTTTTAAAGTTAATCTAGTGAGGATGGGAGAGACAAAAGAGTGGGAAGTGGAAAAGGTCATAGAATCTGAGAACAATGAGCGAAAAAGGGGGAAAGTGGGGGAGAAAAGGAAGGTAATGAAATGAGAACATTGGAGAGAAAGGAGAAGGAAAAAATTAAGAGAGGGAGCACATAGTAATGGAAGAAGGGATGAGCAAGACTTACCCACAAATAATAATCCAGAAGGAAAGGGGTGATCCATTTTGGCTGAGAGGACCTTGAAGAACCCTCTCAGACTCTGGATTGCCAGGAAGGTTCAGGTCCATGAGGTCAACAGAGTTTTGACTAGAATTTTCATTGATATCTCTGCTGCTAGCTCATGATGATGAAAGCACTTTAAAGAGCTATGTTTAAACACCTTGTTCAATATTCCGTTGAAAAATGTTGTTTGTGATGGTTCTACTTGGATTTGTATCTGGAAACTCAGATACAATATAAATACAATACAATAAAATAAGGCAATTTGTGGACCCAACAGTTGTTAAGCGAGGCATTGTATTTAAATGAAGACACACTTAGCGATGCTTAGTAGCTCCCAGGTAAAGAAACAAAAAGAAGGAAGAGAAGGATATTGGAGAAACCTTATAGGACTGAAGAGAACTAGTCACCAGGGGATTCTGCATTCTCCTACCTTTCCTCTTTCCATTTTGATTGTTTGTTGTGGGCACATGACACTAAGAAAACATCATAGACTTTTTAGCTGATCTGAAGGCCAGGAAGACCAAGTGAGTCCAACCCATAAATTGGTACCGTGAAAGCGACCAATAATGGTGAAAGAAGAAATCACCAGCAGATGAAGACACCCTGCTAAGGTATTTGATGCCATATTAAACGGAAAGATCAGAGCTGTGCCTAGATCCAAGAGGATTCAATGTGACTAAGAAAAGACCCTTCTATTCAAAGTCAGGGAAAGGGATGGGGCTAGGGATATTTTTAGAGTGAAATATTAGTGGGAACGGTACCAAGCTGTACCTAAATGTTGTCTTGTTTCTGAAAGATGGACTACTCTCATATTCATTATTCTTACCTCTTTTGATAGAGTTTTATTTTTATTTTTCAAAAGGTAGGAACAGCATGGTAATTTCTAACTCAGTTAATTATATATATATATATATATATATATATATATATATATATATATATATATATATATATATATATATATATATATATATTGTTTTAGTCTGATCATCTCCAGATGCAGAAAAAAGGTACGGAACAGGGGGAAAAGTCTCAAATTGTGAACCAGTAAAGCTCAAGTTACAGGACCCTCGCTTTGACATAGGAACAACTTCTTCTAGACTTTTACAAAAGTAAAAGGGTAGGTGGTAGGAAAAGGCAAAAAAAAAAAGTGAATGGGGTCTGTGAAGTAAGAAGGGTGAATTTGAAAAGCATTAATTATTGTTGTTGTTATTTGTCCTTCATTCCCAAAGAGGACCATGACATTGGAGCGATGTCATGACTTGCACTGAATTGGATTTAACTGAGAGAAGATTGTGCAAGGTCAATAGATTCACTCTCTCCTCTAGAGCTACCTGGGTCCAGTGGCAAAATATTTATCAGGACAACTGGAGATGGCCTTGGATGTCTAAGGCAATTGGGGTTAAGTGACTTGCCCAGGGTCACAGCTACTAAGTGTCTGAGGTGAGATTTGAACTCAAGTCCTCCCAACTTCAGGGCCAGTGCTCTATCCACTGTGCCACCTAGCTGCCCCATATACATCAATGCATACTATTTGTAAAGGGGGTAATATATGAAGAATATAGCAGTAGGAGGACATTTTAGTGCATTTTAATCGGTATATTGAAAGGGGAGATTGAAAAAGGAAGAGAAGCAGTATAATATTAGAAAGGAAACTTGGTATAGTAAAAAGACCACCCAATTTGGAGTCAGAAGATGTGGGTTCCACTCCTGCTTCAGCTCCCCAATATCAAAACTATAACTATTTCTGTATGTATCTGAAGTAGAATGAGAAAGTAAGTCATGAGAATGGAATTGACTAAAGAACTGAGAAGTTAAGGCATTTGATAGAACATAAATATATTTGTTTGAAGTTCCTGGTAGATCTGGACTGGGGCACCAGGGAAGTAGGGCTGGGGTGAAAGGGAATAAGGGAGCAGACAGCATGGACTAGGGAATAGAATTTGTTCATGAATAGTGAGTAGCTCAATACTCTTGGGAGCCAGGTAAATAAGTAAGAGCTGGTAAAGCAGAGATCTCAGGGATCAAAACTTAGTTGGTATCACAGCAAGAAAGCCATCAATGGCAAAGTCCATAAAGGACATTCTTTCCCAAAATGTAATCGCAAGTATTCTGGTCAATGAAGATGGCAGATTAGGTCAGGAGTTAGAGTCTTTGGATAAATTTCAGGGGCTCTATGAATTTGAATGGGAAAAATTACATCTTCATTGTCACTAACCTCTAATTAAAATTGCAAATTCCCTTCGATTATGAACTTAAAGAAGAAAACAAATCATATTATGAGAAGGGGTCCGTAGACTTCACCAGACAGTCAGAGTTTCATGAAACACCAAAAAGGGTAAGGACCATGAATTAGGTTATCTCTTCAGTTCTCTTCCAACTCCAGACCTAAAATCCTGAAATTAGTACTGTTTGGAACAGAGAAAGTTTGAAGTTCTAAAGAGAGAGTCAGTTAAAAGTGGGCCGAGTAGTGCCCAGAGGAGAGAGGTTAGTGTTAGAGATAAACACTGGAGAGTAAGTCATTCTCAGAGACATGGCAACTAAAGCCAGAGAAAGAATGAGACTGCCAAAGGAGTCAAGTTCAGAGAGCTAAAAGGGACCTCAGAGGCCATCCAGACCAACCCCCTCCTTTAACAAATAAAGAAGCCCAGGGTGGGTAAGTAATTCACCTAAGGTGACACAGGAATGAAATGACAGACTCAAAATTTAAATCAAGGTGCTTGGACTCCAAATTCTACGACTCTTCTACCTTGTCCCATCTCTAGCTACCATGCATTTTCACTGGCCTGGAATCCCTATTCCTGGAATGGTCTTTCTCCCCATCCCCACCTGCTGGCTTCCTTTAAATCCCACCTAAAATCCCACTGTCTTCAAGAAATCTTTCTTGACAACCCTTAATGTTCATGCCTTGCCTCTGTTGATTATCTTCAATTTATCCCACATATGGCTTGTTTTTATGTTTGCATGTTGTCTCCCCCATTAGACTGTGAAGTCCTTGTGAGCAGGAACTGTTTTTTGCCTTTCTTTTTATCTTCAGCACTTGGCACAGTGCCTGGTACATAGGTGGAACTTAATAAATGCTAGTTGTCTGACTGACTGACTGACTGACCGAGATACAGAAGGTCAAAGAATTTGTTTCTTGTGTTCAGTTCTGGGTGCTAAGGTAGAAAACGGACATTGTTAAGTTGGATACTGTCCAGAGAAAAGCAATCAGGATAGTGAAGGGCCTGGAGTTTGAAAGGCCGTTGTGTGGAAAAGAGATTAGATTTGTTCTGGCCCCAGAGAGAAGCAATGGGAAGAAATTGTAGAGGGAACTATTTAGGCTCAATATCAACAAACCTTACTAACAATGAGAGCTGGTCCAAAGTGGAATGGGCTGCTTTGAGATGTGGTAGGTTCCCCCTTCCTTGAAGGTGTTCAAGAAGGAACTGAATGACCACATGTAGTATGCATGACAATGGGGATCTCTTTTGGACAGTACCATCCAACTCTCAAATTCTATGATTCTGTGAACTTCAGAGCATAATCACACTTAAGGCTACAAGAAAAAGAATGAACCCATAAAGGAGACAAAGAAGAAGCAGTCCAAGGAAGAATAACTGTAAGAATTCATGGTCATTCAAAAAAGGAAAATAATAAATATTGGAGAAGCTGTGAAAAAATTGGAACACTAATGCATTGTTAGTGAAGCTGTGAACTGATCCAACCATTCTGGAGAACAATTTGGAACTATGCCCAAAGGGCTATGGAACTGTTCATACCCTTTGACTTAATGGTACCACTGCTAGGTCTGTATCCCAAAGAGACCACAGAAAAGGAAAAAGGACCCACATATACAGAAATATTTATAGCAGCTCTCTTTGCGGTGGCAAAGAATTGGAAATCAAGGGAATGCCCATCAATAGGGGAATGGCTAAACAAGTTGTGGTATACGAATGTAATGGAATGCTATTGTGCTGTAAGAAATGATGAGCAGGAGGAGTTCAGAGAAACCTTGAAGGACTTACATGAACTGATACTGACTGAGGGGAGCAGAACCAGGAGAACACTGTACACAGTAACAGCAACATTGTGTGATGAACAATGGGGATAGACTTGGCTCTTCTCAGCAGTGCAACGATCCAAAACAGTTTCAAAGAACTCATGATAGAAAATGTTCTCAACATCCCAAAAACAGAACTGTGAATTATGAATGCAGATTGAACCATACTGTTCCTACTTTTGGACTTTTTTCCTTCTTTGTTGAGGTTTTTCCCTTGTGCTCTGAGTCTTCTTTCACAAGATGACTAATGTAGAAATATGTTTAATGTGATTGTACATATACAACCTATATCAGACTGCTTTCTGTCTTGGGGAGGAAGGAGGGAAGGGGGGGTGGGAGAAAAAAATTTGGAACTAAAAATCCTCTGAAAACAAGTGTTAAAAAATTATCCTTATATGTAACTGGAAAATAATAAAATACTTGAAAAAAGAATTCATGGTCATGGAACCAAGAAAGAAAATATTTTTTTTGTTTTTTTGTATTTGTGTTTTTCTTAAAATTTATGCATTTTGCCATTCATTTTTTGAAAATTTTGAGTTCTGAATTCTCTCCCTCCTTCCGGTCCCTCCTCCTTCCATTGAGAAGGCAAGAGATATGATATTAATTATACATATGAAGTCATGCAAAACATTTCTATATTAGTCACGTTCCAAATAAAAAAGCAAGAAAGATGAAGTGAGAAAGTCTATTTCTATCTGCACTCAGAGTTCATCAGTTCTTTCTGGAGGTGGATAGCAATTTTCATCATGGGTCCTTTGGAATTATCTTGGATCACTGTATCGATCAGAGTAGCTAAGTGAAAGAGGATATTATCAAGGAGGAGACAGTCATTCTCACATGTCATAGAGAGGTTCGGAAGAATTAGGAGTGAGAAAAAGGTCATTGGATTTAATAATGAAGAGCTTATTAGCTATTTGGGAAAGAGCTGTTTCAGAAGGGTGGTCCAGAAGTGGAGGCAGAAAGCATAAATGACACTTTGGAGAGGCTTAGTAGTGGAACGGAAAAGAGAGACAAGATGTTGGCTATCAGGGGCATAGGGTCAAAGGGTGGCTTTTTTCTTCGTGTGTAGGAAAAGTGGGGACCTGGATATAAGTAGATGTAGAAGTCCATATCACAAGCAGTGTGTTTGCTTGACAGTATCTTATAGATGCACAATTACTCCATACCATTAACCATCCTAAGGCTCCAAGCCCCTCAAAGTTTTGCCTCATTTTTGCATGTGCATAGATTTAACTGATTACCCCCAAAGTAGTGAGGGTTGATCAGAGAACTGTGTTGGGGCAACTATCATGGCCTTGCTTCCATATAAAAAGGGCCTGCTTATTAGAAAACCTGGGTCCTGCTACTGCCTCAACAGCTTAATTACTGTCTTTGTACCGTGTGCGAATCATTTTGCCTGTTTCCACCGCTGTAAGTTGGGAATGAATGCAGCCTCCACCCAGTTGCCTAAATTCATATTCCTATAGTACAAGTCAGACAGACCACATTGCTCTTCTGTTCAAGAATCATCGTAGATCCCTATAGCCTCCATCTGACATCTAATCTTTGCAATCTGGCTCCAGACCATTTTTGCAGAGTGAGTTCTCCAGTATTACACACTGGAATACTGGTTAGGTTGCTCTTCCCCATATATTACATACCATTCCTTCTCCTACCTTGTTGCTTTTGCCCAGGATGCCCACCATGTCAATATGCTCAAAGGTAACTTCATATGAGGCCTTTCCCAAATACCCTAGTAGTCGGTGCTCTCCCCTTCCCCTTACTATCAATGACCTTGTAATTTATTCTGCTTAAGGGGCAGCAAGGTGGTGCAGTAGATAGAGCACTGGCCCTCGAGTCAGGATGGCCCAAGTTCAAATCCAGCCTCAGATACTTGAAACTTGACTAGCTGTGTGACTGTGGGCAAGTCACTTAACCCCAACTGCCTTAAACATCCAGGGCCATCTCCAGTCATCCTAATGTATATCTTGACACTGGACCCAGATGGCTCTGGAGAAGAGAGGGAGGCTAGTGACCTTGCACAGCTCTCCCTTACTTAAATCCAATTCACTGCAAGTCATGGCATCACCCTGATGTCATGGTCCTCTTTGACAATGAACGACAAACAAAAACAACAATTTATTCTGTTTATAGTTGTATTTACTTATCTGTGTACCCCTTCCCCTCCTAAAATATAAGTTCCTTGAGGGCAAATACTGCATCTTTTGTTTTTGGCTTAGTATATCCAGCACCTGGAGTAGTGCAGGTAGGAGGCACTTAGTAAATGCTCATTGCAGTGTGAGTTTTTAATATGATTTTGAGGCTGGGAAGACACTAAGCAGCCTCAGAAGGGCACCCAGTTGAACCAAGTCTCCAGTTGGGCATCTCCACACATACTCAGAGCCCCTACCCCCATCCCCTTGGCAGGACATTGGCTGTCTGGAACTGAGCCTCTCTCTCAAATCTCTTATCTATTCCCATATTGAGTTGACCGACTCTGTGAGACATGGGTTGCTTTAGCTAATGACTTGAAAGCAAATGTGTAAGCGCAGACAATTTTTCAGCTGATTTTCCAATGTGGCCTGATTAACAGCTAATCAGAAATTAATGCTCTCAGTAGACTATTTCTTCTCAACTCAACAGTTAACAAATCAGGGTGATATTTAAGCAGCCACTTTATTACACTTTTCCACTCACAGTTTAACTCCTATGAGGCATAGCACTGAGCTGTCACCTTTTCCTTTTAGGCTTCTGGCTACTCTTTGAATCCTCAGAGTTTTACAAATGGGAGAGAGATTGTGGGAGCTTTCAGCTAGGGTCTACACCACCTGGGCAGGACATGAACATAAGGTCAGGATGTCATGCAGCAAAGTGGAAGTAGAGATGCTTGCTCTGGCTCTCCCATCCCTCCCCTTATCAACCTTCTACCTCTACAGAGAGCTCAAGTAGGATACATTGGAGACTCAAGACATGTATCTGCTCCTTAGTAGTTGTGTGGATGTGGGCAAGTCATTTTCCCCTCTTCTAGCCCTCAGTTTCCTTATGAATAAAGTGGGGTTGAGAATCTTACCTCTATTCCGCTCCCAGAGCTGGTTTGAAGATTATGGTGGATGTGAAGGTGTTTGGAGAACATTTAAACCCTAAAGAAATGTCACGTATCATCATTTAGCTTCTTGAATGCCCAGAGCATTTGCAATGTCACAATGTTCCCTCTGCCAGAATTAAACTCTGAGATTTCTTGGTCACGGACTATCTCCCTAAGGCATATTGTTTTCTAGCTTCAAGCTCCACAACTTGGCTGCTTAATATCTTAGAATGAAAAGAAAAATTGGTGAAGTCCTTCCCATATGCCAAGTACTGAGCTAAATACTAGAGCACAATCTAAAAGTCATAATTATCTATTCTCTAAATCATTTATTAGACAAGCATTTATTATGTACTTCCCATGAGCCAGACACCATGCAAGGTGCTAGGGATACAAACAGTCCCTGTCCTTGGTGAGTTTGTATTCTATTGAAAACAACATACTCCTCATGCTCCCATCAAGGAGGAGGGACTCTGAGGCCTTTTCGACAATAGCAAAAATAATTCATGTCTATATAGTGATTTAAAATTTATAAAGCATATGGCAGGGGCAGCTGGGTGGTGCAGTGGATAGAGCACTGGCCCTGAATTCAGGAGGACCTGAGTTCAAATCCGGCCTCAGACACTTAACACTTACTAGCTGTGTGACCCTGGGCAAGTCACTTAACCCCCATTGCCTCACACCAAAAAAAAGCATATGGCATATTATCTCATTTGATCCTGATTACTTCAAACTTGGCATCAATCATATATAAAGAGCTGATGACCTAAGTTCAAATCCAATCTCAGATACTTACTAGTTGTGTAACCCTGTGGGCCAATCACTGAACCTCTGTCTCACTTTTTCTAACTGTAAAATAAGGGAACTGGACTCAGTGGTCAGCTCTAAATCTATGATCCTTGGGAAGTAGGCACTTTATTATTTCCATTTTACAAATGAGAAAACTGAGACTGAGAAAAATTAAGTGTTTTGCCCAGGGTCACTAAAGGGGAGTGCCCCCTTTAGTTTTTGTCAATACGTCACTCAATTTCTTTTCTCTCTTTTCATTCCTTTTACATTGTTAGTCATAAGTATCTATAATGTTATTGCTTCATTTAGGGAAACTATGTTTCTTAATGAAGCATAGGGGGAAGTGTGAGAAAATTATTACCAGGGCCCCCCTACTGAGAGAGCCTGGCTGACGTTTTTTAAGGTCAACCCTGGCATCAGGAAGTTACCTCACAAAGCCTTGTTCCCGCCAAAGGATCTGAACTCTGACCTCAGCATGTTCTATTCATGGACTGCCTTCAAGTCATGTCAATCAATGGACTTGAATGTTACCAGCCAATTAGCTTGGAGTGGTGTGTAGTGACCACTTGTCTTCTGGACCCACAGGGAGCTTCCATTCTAACAGGCACAGGAACTTCCTCTTGGTGGCCTGGGACTCATGGGTGGAGGCAGCTTTTTCTTCTCTCTCTCCTGTAAATCCTAGCTAGGTTTTCCTATTCTTTCAGAGACACATGTTCTCTCTTTATTAATATCTAATATGCTTTAATAAATTCTCAATGCCCAAACTGGTGCTAAAGTTTCTAATTTATAAGTGAACCCTAGTTAGTTTTCCCTATGCTGGAGACAGAGATAGACCACCACACATTTAATTTTAAATGTCACATCACACAGCTAAGAAGAGTCTGTAGGGGGCAGCTAGGTGGCACAGTGGATAAAACACCAGCCCTGGATTCAGGAGGACCTGAGTTAAAATCTGACCTCAGACACTTGACACTTACTAGCTGTGTGACTCTGGACACGTCACTTAACCCTAATTGCCCCGCAAAAAAAAAAGTGTAGTGGGATTTATATTCAGGTTTTCTTGACTCCAATTCCAGTGCTTTTATCACTTAATCTCCTTGGGACTCAGTTTCCTCATCTGCAAAATGAGGAGGGAAAATTAGGTGACATCTGAGATCCCTTGCATATCTATATCTATGATCTGATGAATACATACACACACATTCACATATACACACAAAGTAATATCTGGGAAGGAAAGTACAAACAACTGAAGGTAGAAAAGGAAGCTAGAAGGGACTAAGGATTTTATGAGGCAGAAGTAAAGAAGGAGTGCATTCCAGACATGTCAGACAGCCCATGGAAAGACATGAAGGCAAGAGATGAAATGGTAAGTAGAGTAAATAAGTGGTTTGGTAGAAACTACCAGTTTGGTTGAAACATGAAGATTAATAAACAAAAAGAGGGGCATAGCTGGGTGGCACTGCAGTAGACAGAGCACCAGGCCTGGAATCACGAAGACTCATCTTTGTGAGTTCAAATCTGGCCTCACACACTTATTAGTTGTATGAAGATTGACAAGGCACTTAGCCCTATTTGCCTCAGTTTCCTCATCCATAAAATTAGTTAGAAAGGGAAATGGCAAACCACAAAGAAAATCCAAATGGGATTACAAAGAGTCAGACATGACAGGAAAAAATTACTAAATAACAACAATATCTAATAAGTCTGGAAAGGAAAGCAAGTAACAGATTTTAAAAGGCTTTAAATGCCCATCAGAGGAGTTTATATTTGATCTTAGACACAATAGGGAGCCACTGGACCTTCTGGAGCAACAGAATGCTATGCTCAACTGTATGGAGGATGCATAGGAAAGGGTTAAGACTAGAGGCAAGGAGGTCAATCCAACCTCTGTTCCCTTTTTAATGCCACTTTTATTTTGTTTTATTTGTTTTCCCAATTAAGCTTTAATTTTCTCTCCCTCCCACCTCCTTTGCTCCTAAATGAAAAAGAAAAAAGGAAAACAAACCCTTGTACCAAATCTGCATAGCCAAGCAAAACAAATTCCCACATTGGCCATGTCCTGAAATTGATTTCTCTTTCAGTATCATGTGACCATGATCTCTCTATCTGGTAGATGGCATATTTCATCATTGATCGACTAGAAACATGGTTGGTAATTGCATTGATTGGTGTTCTTATGTCTTTCAAAGTTTTCTACCTTTACAACACTGTTGTTATTGTACAAATTGTTCTCCTGTTTGTGTTCTCTTCATTCTGCACTCTTGTATGGGTCATTTTTCCCTTTGATCTCTTTGGGGTCTCGACCTAGGAGTGGTATTACTAGGTCAAAGGGAATACATAGTTTTAGTAACTTCTGGGATACGGAATTGTGGGACCATTTCCCAGCTCTATCAGCAGGCCATGAGTGCTCTACTTGTCTTCCTCTGGGACAGATCTCCCTGTAGAAGAAAACATGTTCTCAACTTCTTCTGAGAGAGGCACACAGTGTTTCTTTAGGTTCTCCTGGCTAGGAGCTCTGGGGTGATATGTTGGGGTTAAAGAAACCAGAAATGGGGGCAGCTAGGTGGTACAGTGGATAAAGCACCAGCCCTAGATTCAGGAGGACCTGAGTTCAAATCCGGCCTCAGACGCTTGACACTTACTAGATCTGTGACCCTGGGCAAGTCACTTACCCCTCATTACCCCGAAACCCCTCCCCCAGAAATGTTACAAATCAATTCAATCCAGCAATAATGTATTAAATACATACTATATGCAAGGCACTATGCTAGGCACTGAGAATACAAATATAGAAACATCATGATCCCTCTACCTCAAAGACTTTGCATTCTGTTGGAGTGATACATAGATAATTATAATACAAATAAATTAGAGGAAGGAGAAAGCATTAGCATTTATACTGTGTGCCAAGCATTGTGCTAAGCAGTACAGTACGTAAGAACCCTAGTACCTAAAGGGATCAAAGACTGCTTCCAAGAGGAGAGTCCGGCCTTGAAGGCCTTCAAAGCAAATTATTCCTAGCCCTGCCCCACCTTCCAAAAGAAAGTAAACAGCTGTGTCTGAGAGGCCCTTAGGAGTGAAGGAGAAAAAAGTGTTTGGGAGGAATCCACATTTCTGGTACCTCCCAGTGTTAAACAAAACTAGAACCTCTAAGGTGAGCCATCAGAAATCCAGAGTTGGGCTTAATGCAATTCGCTTTCCATCTCTGAAAAATATGGGCAAGCACCACCATGATATCTGCCTCCCAGAGTTGTGATGAAGGAGGCAGTACAGCAAGCACGTACCATTCAAATTTGTGAGGGAGGTTCCCTTGTCCCAAGGTCCAGGCCATGCCAAGGCTGGCACCTGCCTGCCCTTCAGGAAGCCTTATTTACCCATTTTTCACTGCTGCTGCTCCACTAGTGCCAGGGCCTGGTGGATAATCCTCTAAATTGCCCTGTGGGAGAAAATGGAGGAAGTTTAACCTTCCTCCTTATAAGTATGACTTGTTCACAGTATCACACTGTTTGTCTTATTCTCAGGCAGAAAAAAAAAACACATCTTCAGGCCAGGGACAAAGGGTCAGAATAAAATGTCCTTCTGAAGAGAATATCTACTCAGCCTGAGTCAAACTGAAAAATGACTTCAACCAAATTGCCCTGCCACCATTTAGATTTTTTTTATAGCTTCTGTTGCTGGTTTTTAACTAGGGAGTAGGGAGTATGGCCTTCTAGACACCACTAACTGTTTCTCAAGTGCCCATTTTTAACATGACCCACAATTAATCACTTTCTCTAGGGATGGAGCTGTTGAGTCCCTAATTTTGTACTTTAGCATCTGTGCCACATCCTGGGAGGGGGTCGATGCCCTGCCTTCAAATGTTCTTAAAGCAATGAGCGTCTCTGACTCACATGGCCAAGGGCCTCATTTGGCAACTCTAGTTCCTTGGGCATTTAGAGTTTTGACCTTGGCGGTCAGGCTGGGCCCACACAACATACCATCTCCAACCTTGCAGAGCCATTTGGATGCTACTAGTCCTGTATTCCAGCTTGGAGAGAATTACTACATAGTAGAATAGTGGTCAGATCCATATTGTTAGACTGTGAGGTCCATTAAGGAGCATTATTTTTTAACTTTAGTTAGGTGCAGTGGAAGGAGGTGGATATGGGGTTAGAAGTTGAAGTAGTGTGGTATAGTGGTTAAAAGCTGGAGCTGGAGGTAGGAAGCCTTGTGTTCAAACCCTGCCTCAGAAACTTACTAGCTGTGATCCTGGGCAAATCTTTTGATTGCTATAGGCCTGAGTTTCATCATTTATAAAACATTGGAAAATTAGACTTGATGGCATGGAAGGACCAACACTCTCTTCTTTTGGGGGGGGGGAGGGGCAATGCGGGTTAAGTGACTTGCCCAGGGTCACACAGCTAGTAAGTGTCAAGTGTTTGAGGCTGGATTTTAACTCGTCTTCCTGAATCCAGGGCTGGTGCTTTGTCCACTGTGCCACCTAGCTGCCCCCCCTTCCTAAATTTATGATCCTATCACCTGGATTTCAAGCCCATCTCTAGGTAATACCCATGAGAACTTGAATAAGTCATTTAAACTAAGTTTTCTCCTCCGTAAAATGAAGTGACTGGACTAAATTGCCTCTGATATCCCCACTTTAGATCTAGAATCCTATGATTTGAAAAATGGGAGGGTTAGACTGGGTGGCCTCTCAGGCCCCTTTCAGCTCTGCTCCCATGATCCTGCCATCTCCTCTTGCTGGATGCACAGTGCTCTGTTCATAGTAGGTGCTTTAAAAGCTGCTGAATAAATAACCACTCTAAGAACTACCTTCACTATAAAAGGGCAGGGAAAGTATTAGGAGTCAGCATAGGGTTTGGGAGATCACCAAGGTCTCTCTGTGTTGCTCACTCAAATAGCCAAACTTCAGCCATGAGAGTTTTAAGTCCAGACAAGCAGAGGCAGCCAGGTATAGTCGATAAAAAAAGGACTTGGATTAAAAGTCCTACTTCTGTAAAACTGTAAGCAAAACATTTCAAGTTTCTGTTCCTCAGTTTCTCCTCTGTTAAAGGAAGAAACATGGTACAGTGGAATTAAAAAAAAATAAACACACTGCCTTTGGAATGTGAGGACCTGCATTCAAATCCTGACTTTGTTGTGTATGGAGGCACATACCTCTACTCCCTACTACATATGGGGAGAGGCTGAGGCTGGTATCAATATAGTTACCTCCCAAGAGCAAAGAGCCACCAGGTTGCATAAGGAGGGGTGAACCAGCCTAGGTTGGGAATAAAGCAGATCAAAGCCTACATACTGCTTAGCCTGCTAGTGGCCTCTGCATTCCCAGCCTGGACAGGAAAGTCTCAAGAAAAGAAGGGAAGAGGAAGGGGAAGGGGAAAGGGAAGGGGAAGGAAAAGGGAAAGGAAAAGGAAAGAAAATTCCTGGTGTCACCATTTGCCACCCTTGTGACCTTAAAGAGATCACTTTTCTGGGCCTCCGAAGTCTCTCCCAGGCCTGAACCTTAAAACCATGGAACTTTGCTGAAAGTCAGGACCCTGGCTCTTCCCAAAGTGATTAAGTGAGCAGCTGAGTGAGCTTGACTTCCCTTGGGATGCCAGCTGGAATGAATATCCAGGCAGTTGGCCTTTGAAGGAATGATTGCAAGAAGCATCTCCCACCTCTCCTGTCCAATGAATCGCTCCTACTGAGGTTTTATAGGTTCCTCTGATGTACCCATGCTCTCCATAGGATAAAGCTTATTATCTTATTAAACAGTTGGACACAATTTAAAATTCCCTGGTAGCTCTCTGCATACTCTCCAATGCCAGTGAGTAAAGAAACCCTGTCTGGCAAAACCTGGATTGTAAGAAGTAGGACTGGAAAGTAAGGAGACTTCATGGTGATCGTCCTGGCCTCACATGTAGTGTGCAAGAAGAGACCCCAGAGGTCATTTAGAACACTTTCTCATCCCCTATTTTCATAGAAAAAGAAACTGAGGAAGTTCAGAGAGCTCATAGTCTTATAGTCCTTTTTTTAAGCTTATGAATCCTTTCTTGGAAGAATGTAAAGGCATAAATAAAACACACTAGATTACAAAGGAAACTAATGGCATTGAAATAGTTATCAATTTTTTTTTAAAAACCACACAAGTTCACTGATCCCAGGTTAAGAATTCCTGACTAGAGATAGAAGGACTCTTAAAGATTCTAGTCCAGGGGGCAGGTAGGTGGTGCAGTGGATAAAGCACCAGTCCTGGATTCAGGAGGACCTGAGTTCAAATCCAGCCTCAGACATTTGACACTCACTCACTGTGTGACCCTGGGCAAGACACTTAACTCTCATTGCCCTGCAAAAACAAAAAACAAAACAAAACAAGATTCTAGTCCAAACCTCTTGTTGTACAGAGAAGAAAATGGCCTGGAGTCACTCAGAAGATCACAGATCTAAAACTAGAAAGGGCTTTAGTGATTCTTTAGTACAATCCCCCCTTTTTACAGATAAGTAAACTGAGGCCCAGTGAGCTGAAGAGGCTTGTGCAAGGTCACATAGGATTTGAAACTGGGTCCTATATGAGGCAGCATGGTGGAATGGGAAGAAAATTAGGCTTCAAATCTGGAGACCTGGAACTGAATCCTGGCTTAGACACTTATTGGCTAGGTTCCTAGATCTTACCATTCACTCTCTGAGTGATTTTCTTCATCTGCAAAATGGGAATAATAATAGTTGTGCCTCTCTATCAAAGGTTGGAGTGAGGGAAATGATAAAGCAACAGAGAAAAAGGAGAAATCACCCCACTTCTCTGATTCTAGGTGATTTGACCAAGGTCAGCAATACATGAATAAATGAAGCTATGGGCAGCTTCCTAAAAGTCCTGTTTAGTAGGGAGAGCACTTGGTGGGGAGTAAGAAAGACCTGAGTTCTAGTCTAACCTTGGACACTGTGTAATGCCAGCAAGTCTCTTAATCTCTCGGGAGTATAGGAGGCTAGATTTTCTACCCTAAGAGTGATTATGGTAACATGTGCTCAGTCAATAGAGTACTAGACCTGAAGTCAGGAACACCTGAGGGATGTTCCCTTGTCCCAAGGTCCAGGCCATGCCAAGGCTGGCACCTAGTCTCAGACACTTAGCTGTGTGACCTTGAAAGAGTCACTTAACCTTTGCCTCAGTTTGCTCTCCTGTAAAATGGGAATAATAATAGCACCTACTTCCCAGGATCAAATGAAATAATCTTTACAAAGCACTTTGTAAACCTTAAAGTGTTGTATAAATGCTAGGTATTATTATTATCATTATTGTTATTGTTATGCTGCAAATTGAAGTAGAGGACCTTCCATGATTTTAAGGTTCAGGCCTGGGAGAGACCATGGGTTGGTAAACTGTCTTGGTCACTTAGAACCAGTTTGACCTTGAGCAAGTTACTTAACCTCTTCAGTTTGCCTCAGTTTCCTTACCTGAAAAAGGAGGTAGATACAAGGAAGATAGATGGCACAGGGGATAAAGAAACGGCCAAAGGCCTGAGTTCAAGCACTTACTAGTGGGTCAAGTCCTGTACCTTCTCTTAGACTGACTTGTTTCATCCATTAAATGAAAGGGTTAGACTCAGTGGCATCTGCGTTCCCTTCTAGCTCTGATCACAAGGAGAATATCATGGGAAAAACCACTTAAAATGTCAGCTGTATCCACAGCATTATCTCTCTTTGCCAAAAAGACTAAAGAAACAGAATTTCCCTATGCTCATTGTATGTTATCTCTACTTTTGAAAGTACTGAGCCTAGAGCAAAGGAGCAATCAAAAATCCTTCCATAATTAAGTCCTGTTTTTCTTCTATTGTGTCCCATTTGTCTTCACCTGAAGATTTTAACCAGCATGCATGCAGACAAGTTAAAAACAACTAAGCAGTTCTCCTAATTACTTGAAAAATAATGTTTAAAAGCTATCTACTAAGATGGATCTGTTCTTCCCTTTGCCAAGGCCTTCCTTATCATGATGTCCCACAGCTACGTTCTGGAAGCTGTTGTCATCTGTAAGCTAGATATTACAAACTGGAGGGGCTGGAGCCCTATGGGAAAGGAGGGGAAAGCTGCTTTGGTAGCCTGATTACTGATATGGGGCTAAGGGAAAAAATGAAGCATATTAATAGGTCACAAGTGTTAGAGACATAGGAACCTACTAATTGCCTGCCAGAAATTATAGATTAGCTTCTGAATCAAAGAGCTAAGAGAGAAGGAGGGCTTATTTTTGTCTCGTGCATGTGTGTGTTTCAGACCCATTAGCAATTATGATAATGGATCTGCTTTCATAGGAAAGACTAATTGCTCTGTTCTCTAGGTTTCAGCCAACTTTGCTATAAAAATTAATTATGTGGCATGTACAATATGTTTAATGATCAACTAATAAACTCATTCTCAAGCAATGCCATGGGTTGGTATTCCAAGGCTCAAGGATTCTCAGGTAAGGGCTGAATACTGAAATCGTAATATATTCATGGGTTTGGGTTCCTAAGCGCACCTTCCTTTGGGACTCAATTTATACATCTGAATGCCTGACCTGGATTTGAGTGGAAACATTCAGATCAGGGTGCCCAAGACAAGTGAATAATTACACTGGACAGCAATTACCCTAAACAGACAGCCACTCTCTAATCCAATATCAGGCTCAAAGTCTCTAACATAGCTCAAGGAACATAATGGAAACTGATTAAAATAACCAGCCTTTTCAAATCCCAGAATAAAGGGATGTAAATATAGAACTGGGGCTTGCGTTTCATGATTCATTTTCATATATTTCCATCACTTGTTTGATCTCAATACCTTTCATTTCAATAGTTACAGGAAGAGAAAGCTTGGGAGCCTAGCGAATGGCATACCCAACAGCATACCGAATGCGGAAGAGGAAAAACACAGTTATTATGTAATTGGAGTCAATGGCTTACATTCTAACACAGCATGTGTGAATGGAATACTGTGGTACATGATCGAGCTATTTCATTATCACATCTGTAATGCAGATAGATGGGAAATGCTCTCTCTAACTCTCAGCACACTAATTTCTCAACAGACATTAACTCAATCTTATAAGGATGACAAAAAGTCTAAAAACCTGCCTGGATTTTTCAACAATCCACAAAATGCTTTCTAGCCTAGTCTCCGACTACCAACTCTTCTAATTCTGTCCTAGGATATCCTTATATCTTGTATGTAGACTGCTGCCATACCTTTTTCTCTATTGCCCTCTGCCTTTCCCCATCACAAATCTATCCATGCTACATACTGCTGTCAGCACCATCTTTTACAAATATTTTCACTGATAGGGTTTGTTTTGACATCACCTTCATTTCTAAATATACCCTTTCCCTCTCCCAAGAAAGCTATCCATTATAACAAATTTTTAAAAGAGAGAGAAGAAAAAAGCAATTCAGCAAAGCAAAACAGCACAAGGACAAAATCTGACAGTCATGTAGTGTTCTGTCACCTGTGCAAAAGAGAGTGGGAGGTACACTTTCTCCTCTACTCTTCAGGACCAAACTTGGTCATTATCATTACACAACATTCAGCCACATTCACATTTTTCTTTCCATTTATCATGTTGTAGCCATTCTGTGTGTTTTTTCTTGTTCTGCTTAATTTTCTCTACATTAATTCATCTAATTTTTCCCATATTTCTGTTATTCATCATATCATTTCTCAACTGCACAGTAACATCCTATTTTGTTGATATGCCATACTTTGTTCAGCCACTTTCCCAAAAGATGAACATCTCTTTTGTTTCCAGTTCCTTGCTGCTACATAAAGTGGCAACATAAGTGACAAAAGGTATGGCCCTGGTCTTGTCATTGCCCTGCTCAAAAGCCTCAGTGCATTCCCATTGCCTTCAGAAGAAAATCCAAATTCCTTACATGACATTTGAGACCTCTGACACACCCAAGTTTCTTGTTCATCACTCCCTTATATAAACCCCTGCTCTAGTAAAATTAATCTATCTTCACTTTCCTAATACACCTTTAACAGAGACATTTATGGAAATTCTACTCATTTTCAAGGCCAAATGCAAATGCCACCTCCTCCAGGAAGCCTTCCTGTTTCTTCTCCCCCTGCCCCCCAACAAGCTGAATGTCATCGCTCCCTCTTCTGAATTCCTACAGTACTTTGTTTATATCATTCTTGTGGCTCCAAAATTGCAGAACTAAGCATCTGATATTACCGTATTTCTGTATGTTTTCTTTCTCTTGGCTAAACTGACATCTCCTCAAAGGCAGGATAAAAAGATTATATTTAGGATCATGGGACCATAGATCTAGATCTGGAAAGGACCTCAAAGGCCATCTAGTTCAACCTTCTGATATTAGAGAAGAGGGAACTGATTCTCAGAGAAGGAAAGGGACTTCCCAAGGCCACTTGGTTAGTAACTAGCAGAGCTAGAAACTGAAATCAAGTCTGTTGCCTCTAAATCCACAGTTCTGCCAGTAGACTACATCTTATGTAGGAGGCCTCCCTTTCTCCTAGCCCCATACCAGTCCTTAGCCAGAGGGATTACTCAAAGATTTCTGATGAGTACTAAAATACTCTGTTCTTCTCTAAACCAAGAGTTGGGGATAGGCTTGTCCATGTGGGCCTCACGTCCACACTCTCTCCCTGGCTCCTCCTGGTACACAGTAGTGTATATTTGCATGAGTGGCCAGCTTTAACACATGAGAGTATACTTCGGGGCATGTCAATATGGTGCCCTACATGGTATGCCAGGGGCTTACAAGAGCTGATAGACCTAATTTACCATCAGGGAGCAACTTGAGCACTGCCAGGGACCTGTTATCTTATTATCATCATAACATTCCTTTGGCATGCATATTCTGCTCCGCACTCTACTCTGGGAAAACAGGACACAATGAGGTTAAGTGATTCAAAGCCTGGCAGAGTCCTGCCTACATCCCAGATCTGCTCATTCCTGCCTCTATTAGCATATGTTGCTTAGTTATCTAAGGACAAAAATCAGACCTGCTGCCTGTAGTCGATGTTCTTCGAACAGATAAAAGATTGAAGCCACACGCCTCGTGATTTAACAGTAAAATGAATTAAATGCCAGAATACTATTTATTGCTCCTGACCTGAACCACCTCTTATTTCACAACATGTGCCCAGGAGTGCTTGTTGTTAAAATTGTGGCTATGTACCAAAGTGCCTCTTCATCTGTAAAGAAAATTGTCTATTAACACCAAAGTGCTGGGAATAATTAAACATAGGAGCAGGGAAATAAGCGAGGTATAAAAACCTAGTTCAGGATGGTCTGGAACTAAAACTAAGGAGGGCAATCTGTGCTGTGGCTCAGGACACTGAAATTGAGAGGATGTTGACAGTGCTTACATTCCTTCAGCAATATAGAAACAAGTTAGCTTAGTACCAGTTAATCCCAACTAATTAGTTAAAATAGGAAGATACTAGATGATACACTCTTGCCCACTTCTTACCCCCACCGCTAGTAGTACAACCTCATTAGCACTGCCATGTACTTTGAGCTCAGTTCTTAACCCAATGGAGTCATGTCCTGGGGTCTTCTCTTCTCCCATAAGGCCTTGCATTCTAGGCATCCCCTCCCTTCTCCCAGCCTCCCTCATTAAACCAAGTTTGCCTTCCAAAGTTGATTTGATGACGTACTTCATGCCATTCATCTGAATCTATTTCATGAATCTTGTTCTGAGTTTCAAACTTGCCTATTCCACCTCTTCCCTTGGGCACTGTGTCAATACTTCCTACACAAACTATAGCATAGAAGTCCCATAGGCATTGGTCATCAGATATCCAGAAGACCATGGAGTGTCATCGAAAGAGTCCTGGATTGAGAATCAGAGAAGCTGGCTTGAATACTGGCTCTTCCACTTTCTACTGGTATGACCTTGAGCTAGTCACTGGCCCTCTAAATATTCATGATTTATGAGTCATATGATAGATGTTATAGGGCCTTAAATACCAAGCTAAAGAGTTTAGCCTTTATTTTACAGGGAGCCACCAAAGTCTATTGAGCAGAGAAGCAGGTACCAGGCCCGATGCTAAGCAGAGATCTGTCTCTAGCCTACCCTTCTGGGCATAGTGCCAGCCAAAGTGGCCTAGTTGTTGTTTCCTGAACTTGGAGCTTTATTCCTCTGTACTTTTGCATAGGATGTGCACAATGCCTGGAATGCACTCCCTACTCACCTCTTCCTAACAGAATCCTTAACTTCCTGCAGGCCCAGCCCAGGTACCATCCCTCACAAGAAGCCTTTCCTGGTCCTCCTAGTTGTCTGCACTCTGTCCTAAATTATAATTTATATACTTATTTGTATACAGTAGAATATAATCTCCTTGAAGACTGATAGTGTTTTTCCTTTTGTCTTCATATTCACAGTTCCTAGCAAAGGCACTCAATAAATGCTTTTTTTGTATTGGAGACAATTAGCCCAGACCACCTTATAGTTCTACATGAGCAATCTTGTTCTTTGTCTCTCTTAATTTCTCTCTGTCTCTCTGTGTCTCTCTCTGAAGTGCTATGATTTTTATTGACTCTTTTTCTATTAACAAAAAATTATTTTTAAATTTTTTTCTTTCTCCCCTCCTCCCCACTTCCCCCTCTTCCGCTGTCAAGCACACAGAATTAGCAAGGAGCTGAGAAAGCCCCTGATTTACAATTGCAATAGCAGATAGATAGGAGCTAACCTCAGCTTTCTATCAAAACCCTCTCCTGCTGCTTAAGAGGGGAGGAAAGAGGCTAGTGTGAGCTCAGGACTGTGCCCTACCATCGCATACTTTCCATTCCTCATGAGTAGGACATGTAGAGCTGGTCCAGCCTCTTCATTTTACAGGGGAGGAAAGTAGGGCCAAGAGAAGGTAAGAGAACTACTCAGAATCCCCCAACTACTAAGTGTCTGAGACCATGTGTGAACCCAGGTCTTCCTGACTCCTACTCCAGTAATCTATCCACTGTGCCAGTGGGGACTCTAGCACTGTACCTGTCTTAGGCTTTACTGACCTACCCTCTACCTCTCACAACTATTGAATCACGCTACAACTAAGCACATTCTCCAATGGCAATCCACAAATGGGCCCTTTGTACAAACAGAAAAACCACTTTGATCAACTTACCCCATGACTCTGGCTCTCCTTCTATGCTCCTCCTGCCAGTCCCCAAACCTCCAGGCCCAGGCTGAGGCTCTGTCCTGATGCTCTCAAAGTGGACCATTTGTAAACAGCTGCATTATCGTCCTCCTCACCCACCCAGGACACAGCTGCTTCATCTGTTTCTTTTCTTGGCTCCAATTCCCCCAAATCTTGACAAAGAGAGGGTAAATCGCTTCCCTAATGTCACACAGCTAGTCAGTGTTGGAACTGTTAGTTGACACTTAGTCTGGCTCCAATTCTAGTGTTGTTTATACCATATCATGCTACTTCCCAAAGGTCTAGTCCCTTACAACGTGTGCCAGGGCAAAGCTGGAGATCTCTGAATGTGGATGGGAATGGGAAAGTTCCAGAAATATTGCCCTAATGCTGTTGTCCTATGAGCAGATATTTGAACATGACTAATTATAGGTTCCATTGGATTGGACTGGTAGTGAAGAAAGCTGAGTTCTACTCTCAGTTTTGCCATTCGCTAGCTGTCTGACCTTAGGCAAATCATTTTTATTTTTTTGGTTGCTGAGAATCCCTGTGCTTCAAAAATGTTATGACAATGAAAATTTCAGGGCATCTAAAATGGGAGAATCTTATGCTTCCAAACAGAGTACATCAACTTATAAGAGATTCTAAGAAGATAGCAGAGTGAGAGATAAAAAAAGAGAATGAGGCTTCAGGTATCCCTCCTCTCCTTCTCTCTTCAAAGATTGGAGAACTACCAAAAAGAAGTAAAATTGTTAGAAATTCTCTCAGGAAAATTAATAAGCTTCAAAAAGACAATAAGCAAACTACCACAAATTTTTTTAATAGGGAGAAAGAGAACCAAGGGAAAAGGTACCAGAAAATATATGTAAGTAGTGAAACAATATCAGAAACTGCATCTGAAACATTACAAGAAACCTTAGCAATACACAGGGCTGGCCTTAAAATCAGGGAGACCTTAATTCAAATTCTAGGCCAGACATAGCCTGTGTGAGCTGAGACAAATCACTTAACCTCTCTGGGCCTGTTTCTTGCTCTATAAAATGAGGGAGTTGGATTAGATGGCCTCTGATATCCCTTCCAGATCTAAATCTATGATCTTTAAATAGACACATCAAAGAGAATTTAAATTAGCAAAAACAACACAAAAGAAAATAAAAGACCTGAACATTGTTAAGAAAGCCTGGGAGAGACTGGAGGAAGAAATGTAGCTAAAAACATAAATCTTGGTTGGAGATAATGACAAAGCTCCCCCCAAATGCAAAAAAGCATGAAGAATGTGAAAATATCAGTGGATGCAGCCAAGAGCAGGAATAATGCAATGGAAGACAGCATGACAGTGACCACAGGTAGAAAAAACCGTTCAGAAAATAGCTCAACTGGGAGGAGATTTCAAAGCATCCTGGATGAAAGTAATGGATAGGAAAGCCAGACCGAAGTGGAGGCCATCTCACAATTATTACAGCCCAAGCAAACATGAAGGAAGGGACAGGGGAGAAGAACCATTTTTATAGCACCTACCATGTGCCAAGCACTGTGCTAAGCACTTTTCAGATAAAATAAATAATCTAAACACTAGGTTTCAGGAAATTGTTCAAGGAAATTTTCCAGAATTACAAAATCAAATAGAACAAAAAGGGACATTCTGCAAACCAAATGCACACATCTGTCCTAACAAGGAGAAACTCCAAATTCCATTCACGCAGACTGTTGAGTCAAACTTCAAGTACACGGAACAAAGGGGTAAAAAACCTCCTGACTACCACAAGGAAGAAAGGCATTCCATATCAAAAAGGTTCCTTTTAAAAAATTCAACAGAGCCTCACCAGATTTTTCCACAACAACCAGAAAATACTAAAGAAGTTGGAACTTGACAGATATAAAAAATGGAAAATATCGGCCCCATCCTAGAATTCATTTTCCTGTGAACCTGAACAGAATGCTTGAAGAACAAAGATGGGACATTTACTGAACAAAAAAGACTCCAAATAATCAGGAAGGGAGAAGGGGAAAAGAAGAAAGAGGCCTCTTCAAGAAAACCTTTGGAAGGGAGCTAGACAGACAGCTAGGAAAGTTAAGGAAGTTTAATAACAGATGCATTAACAAATTAATTACCATTAATTAAGAGCTCCTACAACCAAGCACCTTTGATTTCCCTCCTCCAACAGATAAAGATGGCAACTAGCTCAAGGCTCACCCACTTTTAGAGTTGCCTGCAGCTCAGAGAGATTGGGACTTGACCATTGTGGACTAGCACCTATCGGAGGCAGGACATAAAGCCAGAACATCCTGACTGGTAATAGCCTCTTTAAGATGGTCCAAATAATAACCCTTATTGCCCCCTATCATAATCTCGCAATACTAAATGATGACACTTGAGTTAAAAAAAATCTAAAAAAGAAAGAGGAAATAATTAATAGGATGTTACAGAAAAGCAAAAAGAAAAGAACAATGACAAGGATAGAAGAGGACAAGAAGTGGTTTGGACAGATTTACAGAGTTCATGATATAAAATACAAGAATTTTGTTCAGCAGTGGATAATGAGAAGAATAATAGGTAGCACTTATAAAGCACTTTACAAATCGTATCTCATTTTATCCTCAGAACAGCCCTGTGAGGCAGGTGCTATGATTACATCTATTTTACAGATGAGAAAACTGAGGTTCCCAGAGATTAAGTGACTTGCTCAGGATCCTGCAACTAATAGACACCTAAGGCTGCCTTTGAACTCAGGTCTTCCTGACTCCACGTCTAGCTCTCTATCCACTGTACATCCTGGCTGCCCAAAATAAGCAGATTTTTGTCTTCTTCTGACAAAACAAATAATTTAATAAAGAAAGGGATCAGGTAAGCCAGCTTCAAAAATTGCAAATGGATTGAACTCTTTCATAAAAGAAAATAGATTACAAAAATGGAATTTAAAATGTTGTCTACAGGAAACACATCTAAAGCAAAAATCTATACAAAAGATTTAAGGTGAATTTAAGGAATAAATTATGATCTATCCCAACTCTGAAACCCTAAGGTCCCCCACACAAAAAGATCCAGCAGCTACATTCATAAGGGGGGAACTCTCATGTAAAAAGAAATAGATAGAAAAATAACAGTACTAAGAAATGCCCATACTTTATTACTAGAATATAAGAAATCAAATGAAAGATACATAAGGAGTTATAGTCTTGAATGGTATTGAACAAAATGGATTTAATAGATATATGGTAAAGACTTAATAGAAAAAGCAATGAATATACCTTTTTACCCTAAGCACACAGAAATTTCACCAAAAAATATGTTCATGGTTACTAAGAAACCTTAGGCAAATTTACAAAGGTGGAAATATCACATATTATACTTATCAGGACCTCAAAGGTAATGACAACACAGATACCACTTATCAAAATCTATGGGAGGCAGCCAAAGCAGTACTCAGAGGCAAATTTATAGCACAGAATGTTTTACATTAATGGACCAGAAAAAGAAAAACTTCAGGAATTGAGTTTGAATTTAAAGAAACTAGAAAAAAAAAGTAGGCACCAAAGAAACACTGCAAAGGGGAGATCATTAAGATCTTGGAAGAAATGAATAAGATGGAGAACAAAAAAGCAAATGAAACAATAAATAAAACCTGAAGCTGTTTAAACAACAAAAACTCTGATAAACAATTAACAAATTTAAATTCATAAAAAGAACCGGGAAATCCTCCATTGCCATACTGGGAATGTAAGGATAGTTCTATCCTGATAAAATAATAAATATACACAATAAAAAATTGAAAATATATGCAATCAATAGAGGCAGAAAATGCCTTTGATTAAATTCAGTATACATTTATGTTTTTGAAAAGAAACATAAAAAAGTAATAGAAAACTTTGACCTCAAAATGATTTTTAAACAAAAAATTGTTATATTTGAGTTCCAAACTGTTTCCTTCTTCCTTCCCTCCCAACCCCACACTAGAAAAGGCCAACATTTGGCACACACACACACACACACACACACACACACACACATATATACATATAACTATACAATATACAGTTCCATATGTCAGTTCTTTCTCTAGTGCTAGAGAGCCTCTACTTTCGTAGTTCCTTTGTATCTGATTTGAATATTCATATACCTCAAAATAGCTTAGTCATTCACATTTACTCTTTGAATAATATTGCTGTAACTGTATAAAATGTTCTCTTGGTTCTGCTCATTTCACTCTGCATTATTTCATGCAAGTCTTTCCATGTTTCCTAAAATCAACCTGCTCATCATTTTTTACAGCAAAGTAAAATTCTATCACAATCATACACCACAATTTATTTAGCCATTCCCCAATCGATAGGTAACCCCTCAATTTCCATTTCTTTGCCACCATAAAGAGAATTGCTATAAATATTTTAGAACATACACATTCTTTTCCTTTTTTCCTTATCAAGTAGAGAAACTGACCTAATAGTGGTATTGCCAGGCCAAAGGGTATACACGGTTTTTTTTTTGTTTGTTTTTTTAGTGAGGCAATTGGGGTTAAGTGACTTGCCCAGGGTCACACAGCTAGTAAGTGTTAAGTGTCTGAGGCCGGATTTGAACTCAGGTACTTCTGACTCCAGGGCTGGTGCTCTATCCACGGCACCACCTAGTTGCCCCTGGGTATACACAGTTTTATAACTCTTGGGACATAATTCCAGAGTACTCTCCAAAATGGTTGGATCAATTCTACCAACAGTGTATTAGTGCCCCAATCTTTCCACATGCCCATCAACATTTGTCATTTTCTCTTTTAATCTGATAGGTGTGAGATGGTATCTGAAAGTTGTTTTCTATTTTTTCTAATTAATAATGACTTGGAGCATTTTTTCATATGAAATTATATAGCTTCCTCCAAAAACTGCCTGTTTACATCCTTTGACAATTTATCAAGTGAGGAATCACTCATGATCTTATAAATTTGACAAAGGTCTCTTCATATGTGAGATATAAGGCCTTTATTTAAGAAACTATCTAAAATCCGCCCCCAACTTTCTGCTTTCCTTCTAATCTTGGCTACATTGGTTTTATTTATATAAAACCTTTTTAACTTAATGTAAGCAAAATTATTCATTTTATATCTCACAATGCTCTCTATCTCTTGTTTAATCATAAATTCTTTTCCTATCCATAAATCTGATAGGTAATATGTTCTTCTAATTTATTTATGATAACTCCCTTTATGTCTAGGCCATATATTCATTTGGACTCTATCCTGATAAATGGTGTAAGATAGTGGTCTATACCTGCCAGATTGTTTTCCAGTTTTCCCAACAATTTTTACTAAACAGTGAATTCTTATCCCCAGAGCTTAAATTTTTACATTTATAGAATACAAGGTTATTATAATCACTTGCCACTGTGAACTATGTATTTAATCATACTACTGCCTTATAATAGTTTAAGATCTAGCACTGCTAGACCTCTTTCCTTTATATTTTCCCATTAATTAATTAAGACTCTGATCTTCTAAAATTCTTCCAAATGAATTTTCTTATTACCTTTTCTAAATCAATAAAATATTTTTTGTTAATTTATTTGGGGTGGCACTGAAGAAGTAGATTAGTTTAGGTAAACTGTTTTTATTATCTTGGCTCTGACCACCTATGAGCGATATTTCTCCAACTATTTAAATCTGACTTTATTTGTATAAAAAGTGTTTTATAAATATGTTCATATAGTTCCTGGGTTTGTCTTGGCAGGTATACTGCCAGGTAGCTTATGTTATCTACAGTTACTTAAAATGAACTATCTCTCATTATCTCTTCTTACAGGGCTTTGTTGGTGATTTATAGAAATGCTGATGATTTCTTTGGGTTTATTTTATATCCTGCTACTTTGCCAAAATTATTGTTTCAACTAGCTTCTTAGTTGAATCTCTAGGATTTTCCAAGTATGCCATCATATCATCTACAAAAAGAGATAGTTTTATTACCTCATTGCCTATTCTGATTCCTTCAATTTCTTTTTCTTCTCTTATTGCTATTGCTAGCATTTCTAGTACAATAATGAATAATACTGGTGATAATGGGCATCCTTGTTTCACTCCTGATCTTATTAGGAAGGCTTCTAGCTTATCCCTATTACAGATAATGCTTGCTGGTGGTTTTATGTAGATGCTTCTTATCATTATTTTTTTTGGTGAGGCAATTAGGCTTAAGTGACTTACCCAGGGTCACACAGCTAGTAAGTGTCAAGTGTCTGAGACCAGATTTGAACTCAGGTCTTCCTGACTCCAGGGCTGGTGCTCTATCCATTGTGCCACCTAGCTGCCCCTGCTTCTTATCATTTTAAGGAAAAATCCATTTATATATTATGTTTTCAATAGGAAGGAGTCTTGTATTTTGTCAAAAGCATTTTCTGCATCTATTGATATAATCGTCAGTTTTGTAACTTTTCTTATTGATACAATCAGTTATGTTAATAGTTTTTCATATATGTAACCAGACCTTCATTCCTGGTATAAATCTCACTTGATCATTAATATATAATCTTTGTGATATATTGTTGTAGTCTCCTAGATAGTATTTTATTTAGGATTTTTGCATCAATATTCATTAGTGAAATTGGTCTATAATTTTCTTTCTTTGTTTTTGCTCTTCCTGGTTTAGGTATGAGTACCATAGTTGTTTCATAAAAGGAGTTTGGTAGTACTACTTTGCCTATTGTCCCAAATAATTTATTTAATGTTAGAATTAAATGATCTTTAAATGTTTGGTAGAATTCACTTGTAAATCCATCTGGTCCTGATGCTTTTTTCTTAAGAAGTTCATTTATAACCTGTTCAATTTATTTTTCTAAAATAGGTTCATTTAGATATTCTATTTCTTCTGATAATCAGGAAAGTTTGTGTTTTTGTGAGAATTATTCCATTTCACATAAATTATTAAATTTGTTGGCATATAATTGGGCAAAATTACTTCTAATAATTGCTTTAATTTCATCTTCATTAGTGGTGTATTCACAGTTTTCCATTTTTGATACTAGTGATTTGGTTTTCTTCTCTCTTTTAAAATCATATTAACTAATGGTTTATCTATTTTATTAATTTTTTTCATAAAACCAATTGCTAGTTTATTTATTTAATTCAATAGTTTTTTACATTCTATATATTAATTTCACTTTTAATTTTCAATTTGGTGTTTCATTGGGGATTTTAAATTTGTTCTTCTTCTAGGTTTTTAAAAAATTACATACCCAATTTATTGATTTGTTTTTTCTTTATTTTACTGATGTAAGCATTTGGTGTTTGGTGGTACAGTGGATAGAGTACTGCCCCTGGAGTCAGGAAGACGCGAATTAAAATCCATCCTCAGATACTTCATTATCTATTGTACTTTTTAATGTAATGTAGTTTCCCTGTTTATCTCTTTTTTTTTTTTTAAGTGAGGCAATTGGGGTTAAGTGACTTGCCCAGGGTCACACAGCTAGTAAGTGTTAAGTGTCTGAGGCCAGATTTGAACTCAGGTACTCCTGACTTCAGGGCCAGTGCTCTATCCACTGAGCCATCTAGCTGCCCCATGTTTATCTCTTTTAATTAAATCTATTTTAGCTTTAAATTTGCCATAATGACTGCTACCCCTGCTTTAAAAAAAACAGCTGAAGCATAACAAAATATACTCTAGCCCTTTATTTTTACTCTAGCTATGTTTCTCATTTTTAAATGTCTTTCTTATCAACAACATATTGTCTCTGGTTTTTCATCCATTCTGCTAACCATTTTCTGTTTTATGGCATGCTGTTTTTTTCATCCCATTCACATTCAAAGTTAAAATTATTAGTTGTGGGGCAGCTAGGTGGCACAGTAGATAAAGCACCAGCCCTGGATTCAGGAGGACCTGAGTCCAAATCCAGCCTCAGACACTTGACACTTACTAGCTGTGTGACCCTGGGCAAGTCACTTAATCCTCATTGTTCTGCAAAAAAAAGTAAAATTACTAGTTGTCTTTCCCTCTATCCTATTTTTTCCTCACTGTTTATCCTCTCCCTCTCCCTCCTCAGAAATCTAATTTACTTCTTCTGTTTTTTTGTGAGGCAATTGGGGTTAAGTGATTTGCTCAGGGTCACACAGCTAGTAAGTGTTAAGTGTCTGAAGTCAGATTTGAACGCGGGTACTCCTGACTCCAGGGCCAGTGCTCTATCCACTGAGCCACCTAGCTGCCCCTTCTAATTTACTTCTGACCACTGCCTTTCTCATCTGCACCCCCTTCTAATAGTCCCTCCCATATCCTATTCCCTTGCCCTCCTACTTCTCTATAAAGAAGACTTTTATACACTATTAAATGCATATATTATACCTTCTTTAACCCAGTTCCAATGAAAATAACGTTCCCACACTATCTGCCCTCCATGCTATCCTCCCTGCCACTGTAATATTTCTTCCATTCATGCCTCTTTTGCATGAGATAATTTGCTCCATTTTATCTTTCCCTACCCAATTTTATTTTTTAGGATCATCCCATCAAAATCAACTCAACCCCAAGCCTTCTACGTATATATAATCGTGTGTGTGTGTGTGTGTGTGTGTGTGTGTTTTGTGGGGCAATGAGGGTTACGTGACTTGCCCAGGGTCACACAGCTAGTGTCAAGTGTCTGAGGCCCGATTTGAACTCAGGTACTCCTGAATCTAGGGCCAGTGCTTTATCCACTGCACCACCTAGCTGCCCCTACCTGTATAAACTCTTGAACTACAATAGTAATTATAACATTCTTAAGAGTTAGAAATATTTTCCCATTTAAGAAGTAAAAAATTTAACATTATTAATTATTATTCTTTCATATTTACCTTCTAATGTTTCTCCTGATTCTTGTAAGTCAAATTTTCTGTTCAGTTCTGGTCTTTTCCTCAAGAATACCTGAAAGTTCTTTAGGTCATTAAATATTAATTTTTCCCTTGCAGGATTACACTCAACTTTGTTGGGTAAGTTATTCTTGGTTGCAAACACAGATAATTTGCTCTTTGGAATATTATCTTCCATGTCCTTTGGTCTTTTAATATAAAACCTGCTAAATCTTGTGTCATACTGTCCATAGCTCTTCAATGTTTACATTTTTCTTTTTATTTGCTTGTATTACTTTCTCCCTGACCTGGGAGCTTTAAAACTTAGCTATAATGTCCCTGTGAGTTTTCATTTTGGGATCAGTAGATTTTTTTCAATTCCTATTTTATCCTCCAGTTCTAGAAATTCAGAGAAATTTTCCTTAATAATTTCTTGAAGCATAGTCTCTAGACTTTTTTTTAATCATGATTTTTAGGTCTTCGATTCTCTCTCAGTCTGTTTTCCAAGTCAGTTGTTTTTCTAATGAGATATTTCATATTCTCTTCTATTTTTTCGTTCTTTTGATTTTGAATGATCATTTCTTGATGTCTTATGAAGTCATTAGCTTCCCCTTGCCCAATTCTAATTTTGAAGCAGTTCTTCAATAAGTTTTTGGATGTCTTTTTTCCAATTGGTTGACTTTCTTTTCATAATTTTCTTGAATTTATAGCATTACTTATTTCCTTTCCCAAGTTTTCCTTGACCTTATTTGGCTCTTAAAGTTCTTTTTAAGCTTTTCCAAGAATTCTTTTGGGATTTGTGACTATTTTCCATTCCTTTTTAAGTAGAAGTAGCTATTTTGACTTCATTGTCTCCTGAGTTTGAACTCAAATCTATGTACCTATCTATGGTCAGGTCCTTTCTCTTTCATTTAGCCAGTTTTAATGGGCTTTTATTTCCTGGCTGTTGACTTAATGTTAGGGTTGGGCTCTAGTCTCGAGGGGTTCGGGATAAAGTATGAAGCTTCAGGTTTTGGGTACCACTGTTTTCTGAGCTCTATTCAGGGGGCCTGACTTCAGGTGCTCCTCTCTGCCTCAGAGCCACAACCAGGGCCTCCAGCACCTCGGCCGCTGCAAACAACGGTCCCTCAGGTGGCGCAAGCCTCCGGTCACCCCTGTTCCCCGGAACTGAAACCAGGGACTCAGCTCTCCTGTGAGTGACCACAGAAAGCAGGGTCCCGCCCCTCGGGGATGTCATTCACAGACTGGGACCAAATCTGGTCAGCGGGCCTGGGCCCAGGGTGGCACCCAACACCAGTGGAGGGGCCGTGCAGTCTTCCCCTGTGCAGCCACCCAACCCCTACGAGGCCCGTGAGGTGAAAGTTCTGGAATCCCGGGCTGCCCCACACACAGCTGCCCCTCCCCCACACAGATGCCCCAGGGCTCGCCCTTTCTTAAAGTGGCCATGCCTTCCCTTGGCCCCAGCCAGCTCACCACCTAGTTAGGTCAGACCTTTCCTAATGAACTCCCAAGTTGCCTTAGGCTGGCAGCTGCTTTACCCCGACTTTCAATTATTTCTGCCACTATAAAATTCACTTACTACTTAATGATGTAGGAGGCAAAAAAGGGTTAACAGAAAAACCTAAGACACAAGCTCTAATATAGATCTGAGCTCTAAGAGGGATTCAGACCCCAGTTAATGGATAACTTAAGACTTGAGTCTTCATTAATACAAGTCAGGGCCTAGGTTCTTGTTACCCAAAATTAATCACCACTCATAACAAGAACATAAAGAGGCAAGGTCATAGAGACTGTCTCTTAACTAGAGCAATGATACACAGACAGGGCATAGAAATTCTACTGATAAATGAAAATATTTTGAAACTAAGCATGGGAATCAAGAGGGGGCATGCGCAGAAAAGGCCAAATTTGTCCCCAGAGTCACCTTATGACGTGTAGACCCCCAAAACACACCTCCACGGAAAAAGGTACCCACCTTGGGGGTTGGCTCAAACCCCCAGGAACTCCAAATTAGGATAAGCCCTCCTCTTTACCTCCCTAAGGAGGAGATTATTATAATAAGACTGATCATCAATTTTACCCATACTATAAATATAATTGTCTTTCTTTCCTTATTCGAGAGATACCTTTCCACTTTTCTGGTTCTCTCTCTGTGTTCACTCACAGTATTGCAATAAAACTTGGGAAACTGAGTCACTGAGTCTTGTAATTCTTTTGGGACAAGTCACGATCAATTTGACCCTAAATCCATCCCACATCACTTAGTAATTTCAGAGAACCAGGTAGTTTCTTGCCTTATTCTGCCATCTTCCTACAATTCCCTCTCAAAATGATTTGTTAAAGGCATACTCCAGTGCTCCATCATGGTGGGCCAATCGCCATGTTTTCCTGAAGGCTATAACAGTTGAATGCAGTTCTGACAGGAGGCTTTGAGTTTGGGTCAGTGATGGATTGTCTATTCTCAGTAGGAGAAAGCCTGGCTAAGCTTGGAAAGAAAGGCTCATCACCAGGATGGTCACAAACAGATGAATTTTTCAACTTCAGCAACTCTAAAATAGCATCAGCTAAAGCACGGAAAGGTTCTGATTTATATCAGTAAAGGGAATACTCACAATAACTATACTATAGATACTGGGCATATTTATGTAATAAAAATACAGATTTCAAACTAATAACATTCTAGACAACAGAGAAACATCAGATGCATTCCCATTAAAAGTAGGTATAAAGGGGATAGCTAGGTGGCGCAGTGGATAAAGCACCAGCCCTGGATTCAGGAGGACTTGAGTTCAAATACAACCTCAGACACTTGACACTTACTTACTAGCTGTGTGACCCTGGGCAAGTCACTTAACCCTCATTGCCCCGCAAAAAAAAAAAAAAAAAGAATTTAAAAAATAAAAGTAGGTATATAGTTGGGTTGTCTTCTGTCACTAGCTCCATTTTCAAAGTTTTAGAAATGTTAGCTATAGTAATAAGGCAAAAAAAAATGAAGTCATGAACATTAGTAATGAATGGCTAAAATAATTCTGTTGACAGACAACATGACTGAATATCTAAAATATTTAATGGGGCAATAAAAATTAATAAATGATTTTAGGAAAGTAATGGGGTATACGATGACCCCATAAAAATAATTTGTAATTTAATATCTTACTAGCAAAAATCAAAAAGAGTTTGGGTGTGTTTTAACCTACCAAGTTCAAACTTAAGATCATCTCTTGACTGGGCATTTTCTCTGGCTGTTTCCCATTCCTGAAATACTCTTCCTTCTCCACTGTGACTATTGATTTCCCTGGCTTCCTTTAAGTTCCAACTAAAATTTTACCTTCTACAGGAAACCTTCCCCAACTCCTCTTAAATCCAGTGCCTTGTGTCTTTTAATAATTTCCGATTTATCCTCTATATAGTTTGCTTTGTAATGGATCTATTTGCATGTTGTCTCCCCAGTTATATTATAAAACTCCTTGAGGGGAGGGACTACCTTTTACCTCTTTTTGTATCCCCAGCATTTAGCACTGGGCCTGGCATTGTAGGTACTTAATAAATATTTATTGATTGATTGACTGACTGATTGAAGAGAACTTTCAAAGGATTTTGGCCAAGATAAAAGAAGAGTTGAACAAATGAAAGAATGCCTTTTACATATGATGAGGTCAAGTGAATATAATAAAAATGTCAATGCCTCCCAGATTATTTCATATACTGAATGCAATGTAATCAAAGTACAAATAGGCTACTTTGTCGAATAAGAGAAAGTGATAATTAATGTTATATGAAAAAAACCAAAGCATTTGCGATGCTAAAAAGGGATTTGCCCTGCTATATTTCAAAGTACACAGTAAAACCCTCTGGTAGTGAATGAGGGGAAAAGGGTAATAGACCAGAAAAATCCAGAAATAGAACCAAATATATATGAGATAAATGTCTGCTGAACTCCAGATTATAGAACAGTGGAGAAAGGAATCATAATTCAAAAACAATTATTGGCAGAACTAGATAGCAACATGGAGTAAAATGAATTGAAATTCATATTGTGTACCCTGCAATACAAGGAATTTTAGTTGTATGACTGATATAAACAAAAGAAATCATTTAAAATTTGAAGAAAAAGAAATAATATATTTATCTCAATTGTGGAGAGGATAAAATAGCTAAGGAATAGAATAAATTTCTGGGGACTAAATAGATTTGATTATCTGAAAATTTAAAAAAGGATCTGCATATGAAAAAACCCCCAAAGAACCAAAAGAAAAATAAAAGAAATAGATTAAGGTAAAATATCTTTGCTACTTTGATATATCTTTGATCTTATGGATGTGGGCACTCCTTCCATCCACCTGGGTCAGATTGCAACCTCTTCATGACCTCATCCTGTGCAAATCTGGTACAACTTCTCCCATAAATCTTTCACAGGAGATGTTTCCAACATGCTAGGGGCCCTTCTTTAGCACTTTTTGCAAAATGTAGGTCCCAGTGTAGCTAGAATAGACCTCAGAGCCCATTTAGTTTAACCCCTCATTTCATAGATGGGGAAGTAGAGCCCTAGATAAAGAAAGGGACTTGCCCTGGATCACACAGCTAGTAAGCAGCAGAACCAGGATTTGAATTCTTCTTCTTTTTATTATTATTATCATCATCCTTATTGTTCTTCTTCTTCTTATCATTATTATTAAAATCCAGCAGGTCATTGATTTAGTGCAAAAGAGACCCTGGAGGTCATCTAGTTCAATCTTATTTCAATATGAGGAAACTGAGGCCCAGGGAGTTGACTTTCCCAAGGTCATACAGGCAGTAAATAGCAGAGACAAGATTTGAACCCAGGTCCTCTGACTCTTGATCCAGCACTATTTTCACTGCTGTATGCAATAGCTTTTCAAGGCTATCAAATTGCTTTGTGAGGACTAAGTTCTGAGAAGCATATCTCTATGTTGGCTATAGGGTAATGGGATTTTTAGCCCAAACAATTTGTAGGGATCATCTCCTAAGTCACGGAGGGGTTGTGATCTGAATCTCTGTGAGGTTTCACACCGGTGAAATGCCAGATACTTTACTACAGTAACAACAACAACAACAACTACCACTACTACTACTACTTCTGCTACTGCTACTGCTGCTGCTGCTGCCACTACTATTACTACTAAGCATTTTTGTAGTGCTTTAATGTTTAGAGACCTTTATAGATGGCACTTATTTGATCCTCACAATAGCCCTATGAAGTAGGGGCTAATTATTCCCATTTTACAGGTGGAGAAACTGAGAGTGACTTGCCCAAGATCAAACACTAGTATCTGAGACAGAATTTGAATTCAGGTCTTCCTTACTCTAAGTTCACAGCTCTATCCCTGGCAGTCTCTAGCTACCTTCTAGAATCGTCATATTGTCTCACAGAAGTATGATAGATACATAAACTGAAGCATACATCAAACTGATTATTTGTGCAGATAGTGCTTTTCCTCTCCCCCACACCCCACACTAGATTATAAACTCCTTAGGCCAAGGACCAGTCCTCATTTCTGCATCCCTAGGTACACAGTACACAGTACAAAATAGGAACTTAAGAAATGTTTGCTCATTTATCTGATTTAATTGAATGCAAGTATAGGAGGGGAAAGAAAAGTTTTACTTTTTTAAGCCAACGCTCAGAAATGGATTCCAGCACAAATTGATATGACCTCAGTTGAAGTCAAATAAGACTCTGGCTTTGAGGAAGATTTTGGAGGTGTGTGCTTTCAGGATGGTTTCCATTCCCCAGGAAGATGGAGTAAGCTTTGACTCTGAGCTGGGCCAGATGGAAACCCCATGCTCCCCGTGATGATCATTTCCACTTAAATCTTGTCAGGTTGAAGAGCATATGTCCACAAGCAAAGAGCAAGGCTACTTCCTTGTACATGCTCTGAATGTTCAGTACTCCAAGAAGATTATGAAATGAACTGGACTATAAGGATTTTGCTTTTGTTTCTGAAAATGTACTCTCATCAAAACATTTTATGTGCTTCACCAGGCAGAGACCTTCTGGACAACCTACAAGGAATGTAAAAAGCTAGTGATTCTCCTTTTTCCAACCCTAAACTAGAACATGAAAGGCTGCTTTAGAAGGCAATTAGAAGGCACTTGGTTTGTTTCTCTCTGTACAAAGCTCAGAGAGGTCAGGGATGAATTTGGTCTTGTTCATATATCACTAGGGCTTAGCACTGCCCTAGGCTGGGGAGACAGACAGTGGTTTTAAAGAAAGTTGCCTTGGGGCAGCTAGGTGGCACAGTGGATAGAGCACTGGCCCTGGATTCAGGAGTACCTGAGTTCAAATCCAACTTCAGACACTTGACACTTACTAGCTGTGTGACTCTGGGCAAGTCACTTAACCCCAATTGCCTTGCCAAAAAAAAAAGTTGCCTTGCAGCAGGAGCTGGAGAACAGGACCCCCAACCAAGGCCCTGTGGGAGAGCAAGGATCTCTAGGAGACTGAGGACGACTATTATGATCTGAAGCCAGGCAGCCTGCTCATTAGCTCTTTGGGCCAGCTGAAGATTGCAGACTTTGGCCTACCTTGAGTCTTCTCCCGTGAGGGTGACTGATTCTATAGCAATTGAGTAGCCATTAGGTGATAGCAACCCCCAGAGCTCCTGTATGTTGCCTGGAAGTATAATAAGGGTGTATACCTATGGGGTATGGGAGCTTGTCCAGAAACAGATAAGACAGAGATTTGCCAACGATTTATTTACCTGAAACCTGACTTTTACAAGGCTAAGAAGCTGGCCTAGGTCAGAAAGACATCCATATTCAGGGGCTTTGGAATCCACAGTAAACCAAATTCTAAAATCCTCTGAGACTTACCTGCCTTTAGAGATGTGCATGTTCCACTTCTCTGCATGTAAAGGATGTGCCCAGAGAGATCCTGATCATAATTAACAAGGTTAAAGAATGAAGTCTTTGATCTGCTGTCAAAGATTTCTCCCTGTTTAGGTTATAAACATCCCCCTTGATGCCACATTTGTGACTTTTTTCTGGTATTGGTGATGTTTCTTTGGTGGCTGCATGTGTTCTCATGGTCCTGGGTACTTCCTGACACCTGTGGAATGAATGATTGATTTGTGGGCCATTTCAGAGCCCCTGGAACCTTGGAATTTACTCTTTAAAAGAAGAGAACAACCTGAGAAAACTAGATCTGAGAGGCAGAGAAAAGAGGGGAGCTATACACAGAGATGCTGGCCAGGTTTCAAGTAACAAACGTTAGTGCATCTCCACAACTCCCCAAGGGAACCACATGGCCCCAGTAGAAGAGGAACCATGTGTCTTTAGAGATGGCAACAGATGGAGACAGTTGTAGAGGAGTTCTGAGTTCATAGGATAAAGTTTCAAAAAGGTAAAGGAATTCTGGGACCAAGCCTTATGAACATAGAGGAGGACAAAATTAAGCTTCTGGACCAATCTTCCTATAGAAATGAGGAGATCCTCAATGATGCCGAGTTCCTAGACCAACCAAAGAAGTTCTGGGAACAGGCAGTAATTGAAGCTAAGAAGCAGCAAATAATAAAGCCAGGCTGTAGAAGAGCAAACCCCAACATTGCTTATCACTAGGAGTCATGCAGAGTATATAGGTTCAGGGGGAAAAAAGATGAACTTTCTAGTAAGCCCTAATTCTTTTCCACTTATGGGAGAGCACCAGTCCTAGGAAATCGCTGTGAGCCTAAGAGGTCTTTGAGGTAGGTGGAGGTCACCATAGGAATGGATTGCTTGACTCCCAAGAAACCCAAGAGAGCTTTCTCCATACAGATCAGCATCAACTCAAGTAGCACTGTAAGTGTGGAAGACTCTAGGTCCGTAGGGATGGTGGAGGCTTAATATAACAGTAAAAGTTGTTTTCAGTGTTCACAAGCCTAGGTGCAAATGTTTTGTTTCTCATTTTTGTAGTTGTTAAATGACAATAACAAGAAGCATTTATTAAGTGCTTCTTCAAAATAGAGGTTCTGGGGGATACTCACCAATGGGAGAAGGCTGCATTGGGAAGGGATATTCCAGAGTGACAAGGCCACAGGTGATGAAAGAACCTGCAGGGAGAAAAAGGAAACTGAAGCATGGTAGTGAAGTCTGCAGAGTCAGAAGCAGAGCCAGGAGAGGAAGGAAATAAAGCATTTCTTAAATCCAATATATCGATAACTTACATGCTTGTGTGAGAGCTAAGGGACATTTTAACGTTTTCTCTAGAGACCTAAACTGTGATATTCCCTGGGGGAATTTTGAGTGGTGGCGTGAGCCAAAAAGAGTGTGATTTGGGAGCTGGCCCCAAGATTGATTCTGGACCATGGGTTGAGTATACACACACACACACACACACACACACACACACACACAGACCGTGTGTGTGTGTGTGTGTGTGTGTGTGTGTGTGTGTGCGCGCGCACGCGCGCATGCGAATAAAAGATTGAATTTTGGTCAAAAGGAACCAGATTAATCCTTGACCACCAGGATTGGCTCTGCAAATACCCTAGTGATGACAATAATCCCTTTCATTTCTAGGGCATATTTGCCTTCCTTTTCAAAGTGTTTCCACATATATGCTCTCGTTTGATCTTTCTAACAGTCCTGTGAGATAGAGAGAAGGGTAGCAATTACTGTTAGTCACACTTAGCAGATGAAAAAATGAAGACATAAAGTATTCCGCACTTCTGATAAATTTGAAAGGAAAAAAGGACTCTGGTCATTCATCAGTGAGGAAAGCTTACAAGGAAAAGAATGGAATAGGGAAGGGATAGCTCTTATTTGGACTACTGCACCAGCCTCCTAACTGGTCTCCCTGTGTCTAGTCTCTTTCCTCCAATGAATCAAACACTCCTACCAACACACAAAGCATCACTGAGAATACTGCACTGCCCTTCTCAAACACCTCGAATAAGGCTCCCCTTTGCTTTTAGAAGATGTTTCAAACATTTAGCCTGCCATTTCAGGCTCAATGCCACTTGGTCTCTTCTGCCTTTCCAGTCTTCACATAATCACAGAATTTATGACTTGGCAGGAACCTCTGTGCCCTTCTAGTTCAGATCATACCTGAAAAAGACACACCCAACAAGTGGTCGGTCACCTCATCTCTGCTTGAAGACCCTCACTGAGGAAGAAGGAGCCACACCCCGGATCTCTGTCCAACATAACCTGAGGCAGCCCATTCCACTTTTGGACCCCCCTAATTACTGGGTAATTTTTTCCATCACATGCAGCCAAAATCTGCCTCTTTGCAACCCTGGCCCACTGCAGCCAGGCCATACCCTCGGGGGTAAAAGAGAACAAACTGCATCCCTCTCCTATGCACAGCCCTTCCAGTGCTTGAGAACAGAAGTCATGCTCCCCTAAATCTTCCCTTTTCTAAGTTAAACATGCCTTATTCCTTCAGCTGACATTCATGTGGCATGAACTCAAAGCTCTTCACCATCCTCTTCATCTCCTGTATATATCATGTATGTACCTAGTTATTTACATGGTGTATCCTCCATTAGGATGTAAACTCCTTGAGGGCAAGGACTCAAGGACTGTGGTTTCACTTTTCATTGTATCCCCAGTGCTTGGCACATGGTAATTGCTTAATAATAAATGTTTGTGGACTGACTGGCTGACCATCCTGGTTGCCTTCTCTTCTAATACCCCCTCACATATAGCTTCTGCTTTACTTCAACAAGCTTTTTTGTGTGGCAATAAGGGTTAAGTGACTTGCCCAGGGTCAAACAGCTAGTAAGTGCCAAGTGTCTGAGGTCGGATTTGAACTCAGGACCTCCTGAATCCAGGGCCGGTGCTTTATCCACTGCACCACCTAGCTGCCCCCTCAACAAGCTTGTCAGAGTTCCTCTTCGCAAAACACTGCAAGATGTTGGGGATTCAAATTCAATGGGTTGACAATAACTCACATTTAATCAATAACTTGATTCAACAAAACCTTAATAGAGTTTAATATGCACATTATTGTGATAGTTACAGCAGGGGATGGAAAGATGAATAAGACAAAGGCCCTGTCCTCAAGGACCTTAAAATCTAGTAGGTAGGGTAAGTCAGGGCAAAGCAAGTATACAAATAAGAGAGCATATAATAAATGCCAAATAAATTTTAGAGTGTTGTGAGGAGGGAGTTTGTAGGAGGGAAAGATCAGGGTGAGTCAGGTGATGTAGAGTAGCCATTATGCTAGGCCTTTGGAAGGATTATTGAACAATGAGAATTTGAGAATTATGGGGCAGCAGTGAGGGCCCAGCCCATCCTGCTTCTAGTGGGTTAACAATTCCATCTTGATATGTAGCAGCACATTATTATTTGAGTTGGCATAGTGTGGTGAAGCCCAGGTTGAAGATGGTGAGCCTAAAGCAGTCATCTCCAACAGTAACCAGCAGTTTTTGCTAAACCACTGCTTTATTATCAAATGCCTACTGGCCTGAAATAGAATTTCTCAAATGTATTCAGGGTAAACACAGCTTTGTAAATTATCAACTTCTCCCCTTCCAGATGGCCATTAGAAGCACTGGCCAAACTTAGGCCTTTATTGAATGCATTTATCTAGACCCCAACAGGATCCAACAACCTGCTCTCTGCTCCTTGTGTACAATGCAAAATTTTTCTGGACTGGGTGAATGTCCAGTTTTCCTGTGGAGAGAGCCCAATATTTCGGATCTCTCTAACACTAGGATGGTAGTAGATTATAAGCGATTTCCATGGGCAATAACCAGCTGAGGTCAAGGGTGCTGTAGCAAAAGAAGTCACAAATTCAACTAATTAGTTCCATTTGCAGATTGGAATGATTCTATAACCTCCTCATGGTCAAATGCCAGAGGTGTAACTAGAAATTTTTGCACCTAGGACAATCAGCACAAAGTGGGATCTCAGTTATGAGGTGAGGAACAGGGTAAGGTAATGGAGGAACCCAAGCTAACCAGCCATCTGGTAGCTTTCTAGTTTGACTAGTTACCTTCATTAACTTAGTACTAAGTACTTTTATTTCTGTGCTACCAAATGACTGCAAGTGTTGTCAGTGCCCTATATACTCAGCACCCTGGGACATTTCACCTTTCCTAGTTCCATCTCTTCACAGTATTATGATCAGTCATTCTCCAACACACCTTAATATAAGTGAAGTTGACACTGATTCAAAACTAAGCATAGAAATAACACAAGAAACAAATAAACAAAAGGAAAAGCCTGATTAATTAATTAATGCTCTTTGTACTGAATATCCCCTGCCATAGAGTAGTCCCACCAAGAAATGAGAAGTATAAACTAGTCTTGGCTTGACCACTAGCTTGCTGTGTGGATTTGAACACATCACTTCCTCTTGTCTGGGCTTTGGTCTATTTCTCTGTAAAGTTATTCGGCTGCACTAAACAATTTCTAAACTCCTTCAACATGCTGACATTCTTTGAACCCTATGTATGGATCTTTGAATCCTATAAGGTAGCACCAAAACCATCTAAGCAGCCATTTTAATCCCTAGTTAAGTATCCAGTTAATTCCTGAGTTCAGAGGGATTTCTGACTGGTGACTTTCTTTCATCTGGTAACTCCCTACACCCAAATAGTGCTTTAAAGCCCCCAAATATTTCACATATACTTCTCATTTAATCTTCCCAGTGACCCTCTGAAATAGGTAATATAAGAATTAACACCCCACACACAACTCTGATTTTACTGATGAGGAAACAAGGGTCAGGAGAGGTAAAAATGACTTTCCCAGGGTCACACAATAAGGTAATAGACTAGAACCTTAGTCTTCAGATTCCTGGTCCAATATTCATTCCACCACACCGCCTCCACAGACAGGCCTTCCCAGTGTGGTTTCATTACAGTATTGAGGTGGATTTTCTAAAGATACTAAACCACTGGGGAGCATCTTGCTACTCTCTAGAGAAGCATATGTGATCATGATGTCTACAATTTATATAATGATTTTAGGTTTACTTAAAAGCATCTTACATATATTTTAATCAATTCTTACAACAATTCTGGGAGGTTGGCACCATGTATATAATTCCCATTTTATAGATTGGAAAGCTGAGACTCAGGGAGAGTAAATGATTTCCCCATAGTCACACAGCAGAGTCAGAAGTGAGATTGAACCCAGATGTCTCCTGACTGCAAGTCAAACACTCTGTTATGCTACTCTGGCTTCACTCTGGCTTTTAAGGAAGACCTGACATGGCAAACTAGGACCTTTGTTAATTCTCTAGAATATATATGGGATATAATCAGGGATATGCTGGAAGCCAGCTCTTACTGACTTGTGAGGGCCAATTGTCAAATTTTCAATGTGAGCACTTACACTTTGACAGTTGGCAAATGCTACAAATCAAGGGGTGCCATATTGTTTAGTTGATTGTCAAGACATAAGAAAGTGATGGGAAAATGTTTATAACTTAAAAGTATGTCATTTGAACATTGCTTTTCAGAGAGCTTGTTGTTAAACAATTATCGACATACCACTGCCAAGATTCCAACTCATTGAGTGAAACCTGCTTCTGCTGACTCATTAGGGGGAAAAGCATACAGTCAAAAGAAATCTGTAACGCATGACTAATGTCTATGAAAGAATACATATGAAATTGAAGGATTGAGGAGTACAGATTGTGTTTTCAAGTTAAATTTTAATGGAGATAAATGTAAAGTTCTATAGTTAAGTCTAAAAAAATAAACTGTATATGTATAAGATGGGAAACAACTGACATGATGTCAATATATGTGGGAAAGAGCTAAGTAGCTTAGTTTAATGAGAAGCAACAGTGTAGTCGTAGCTAAAAATAGTACATGGAGATCAAGGCTATGCCCTAGATGTCAACTTTCAAGGAAAATAATTCTTTATCCTCTCCCATTCTAACTGCCCATTCCTTCATTCACCCTGGGGTACCATCCAGCCAGGATCCTGTGGCAAACATGAGCCTTTCCTGGAGCACCTCCCCACTGCTTACCTACTCCAAATTGCTGTAGAATGATCAGCTTGGGACTGGAGTAGAGTAGAGGATTGGCAGCCAAGGGTCAAGCTCCACAGGTGAGTGGGTGACAATCAGCTTCTCATAGTGTACTGTATGAAAAGCACAGGGAGAGATGGTGGATAGAGAACTGGAACTGACATCAGGAAAACCTGAGTAGACACCTGCTACTTGTCTGACACTGGGCAAGTCATATAACCACTCTGAACTGCAGTTTCCTCATCTGTACAATAAAGGCCTCTAAGAGGCCCTTTATTTGCTCTCCATTACTTCATAAAAGTCTTCATGATTTCTTTGTATTTATGATATTAGTTAGTATTAATGGCATTGTAGTATTCCATTATTTGAACATACTATATTTCATTGTTCCTTAACTGTTGAACATTTATTTAGGTTTTAGATTTTAACAATTACGCCCAATGTTGCTATGACAATCTTTGAAAAGATAATCTTTGATTTTTTTTAATAAACACTTTCAGGATTTCTTCCCAACAATGGAACAAATGGATTGAAAAGGTTTGCTTGTTTTTCTACCTTTTACCATGAATTATAAGAATGCTCCTCAAAAAGATTCAACAAGTTTGCAATTCTTCTATGAAAGAATAAGTGTACCCTTTTTCCACAAGCAGAAAAATTCTTTGCTTTTCATCATTCTTACTAACTGGATGAATGTGAAGTGGTACCTTAGTATTGCAAGAAAATAATGGGGTTCTATGAGACTCAGAGAGCCTGCCCAGACCTTTCTTAAAGCCAGCCCAGAGTCAGGAAAATTTCAAAGGACATATGGTTGGATCTTGGACTGTGAATGGGGATTAAAACCAGACCTGCCTGAAGGCTTAAATCTCATACCTCAGAGGGCTCCATGCTCTGACATCAGCACGCACTACGCTGAACCACACTCAAATCCAGTAAACCGTTAGATTTGAATGATGCTAGCCAATTAACTTTGAGCAATGTGTAAGGGCGGGCTCTCCTCTGGCCAGCCAGAAGCTTACACAGTTACATGCTCTCATTACCATGGGACACAGAAGAGGCAGCCACACAGCCCACTTTTGGGGGCTCTTACCTTTTAACACTCAAGGAGGCAGGACACAGATTTTCCTCTTTCTCCCCTCTCTATCCTAGGTATGTAGGGCTTCTGATCTTTCTGAGCAATGTGCTATCTCTTTACTAATATTTAATATGCTTTAATAAATGCTTAGTGCCCCAAACTGGTACAGTAGCCTCTAATTTCTAAGTAGCTATATATTAGAACCCTATAAATTTTTAAACGCTACAGTATCATTTTCATTTTTTATTTCTTTGATTAATGGAACCTTTCTTTATTTTGCCTGAGAAATACACAAGATTCTACCAAACCATCCGAACCTGAGTTTATGGTAACCATGAATTTTTAAATCTTATTTTCGTTGGAATATTTTGGTTTTATATCACCTTCATTTTAAAAAATAGCCCTTCCTATCTGCCTACCCATCCCTCCCCACTCCTCTACCCAACAAGCCATGCCTTGTAAAAAATATTTAAAAAAAAAAGCAGTTCAGCCAAATCAACTTCAATATCAAATATGTCTGACAGCACATATAATATTCCACATGCATAATTCCCCACCTCTACAGTGAAGGGAAAGAGGTATATTTTCTCATCTCTTATCCAGGGCCAAGATCCTTTATTATAAATGTAATTCATTCACATTCAGTTCTTGGTGTTTGTTTTTTTTGTTTGTTTTACCCACAGTGTCCAGTCATTTTGTATATTGCCTCTCTGGTTCTATTCACTTCATTCTGCATCAGTTCACACAAGTCTTTCCATGCTTTCCTGTACTCTTCATATTCATTTATTACAGCACAGTGGACTCTAAGTCTACTCTATTCACATATAGTCATTTGGTTAGCCATTTCCCCATTGAGGAATATTGACTTTGACTAAGCACTTTCAAAGCACATTTAGAAAAATTTCAGGAGACACAGAAATGTTTTCATTTCATGTTTCTCAGTGTTTTAGCACTGAATTCCAGGAAAACCCTGCCTCTACCACTTCCTAGTAAAGTTGTTGTTATTGTTGTGGTTCAGTTATTTTTTTGTTGTTTTTGACTATTCGTGACCCCATTTGGGTTTTCTAGGCAGAGATACTGGAAGGGTTTGCCATTTCCTTCTCCAGCTCATTTTACAGATGAGGAAACTGAGGAAAACAGGGTGGAGTGACTTGCCCAGGGTCAAACAGTTAGTCAGTGTCTGAGGCCAGATTTGAACTTAGGAAGAGGAAGGAGTCTTCATGATTTCAGGCCCAGCATTCTATCCACTGTGCCACCTAGCTGCCCCTAATGAAGTTGGGTAAAGTCAATTTACTTCTCTAATCCTTGGTGTTCCCTCCATAAAATAAAGGGGTGAGAAGAAGATACCCTCTAAGGTCCCTTCCAGCAGTAAACACTAGAACCCTCTATACACCAGACCTGTAACAATCCTATTTTGAATCACCTCTTGGGAAAAGTTAAAGGGCAGTGTTAAGTACCAGTGGCTCACATTTACATAATTCCCCAAAGTTTACAAAGACCTTGCTGACTTGCCAACTTCAGTGATAAGGCTTTAATTGTAGGAAGGTTAAATGAATTCTTAGAAAACCCTTCATCCACAGCCTCAACATGGAAGGGCTAAACAATTAACCATTGCAAGTCACCCCAGTTTCTTTAAGTTTTGCACATACTCAGAGGTAGAGGGAGGGGCAGATATTGGACTGGAATCTTTCAAAGCTCAGTGTCAAGTGCATGGTCTCCCTGTCGCTTCTCCCTGTCCTCAACACTAACACTCTCAGGCCTCTTCTCACCTCTTATCTCTTCCCCACCCCACCCCCTACTCCCACCCCAACTGTGGCAGACATAGACCAGATTCTCTGTCTTCCTTGCATCAAGTCCCAAGCTGCCGTTTTACTCTTATCATCTGCTTTCCCTTGGGAAGCTAAGCTCACTAGCGCTCTCCAATGTCCAAGAAGCTAGTGGGAGTGTGAGCATAGGTTCCAATCAATAGCAGCTGGTTGAGGATGGAAAAGTGATTGCCTGCCAATCTGATTTTTTTTCTGGCAGGAGAGGAATTTATTTTAACACCTCATCCCCTTAAATGATAAGTAAGAGCCTATGTTGGATGCAACATTCAAGAAGACCAGTTACCTAGTCACCAAGACCCATACTTGAATTTTCCAAAGGATCAATTATAGAAGGTAAAAGAAAACATTAGGGTTCAGCCCTCCTGCCAGAGAGGAGGTAGACTCAAAATGCAGAAAGGGTCATGTTGTTTTTGTTTGTTTGGTTTGGTTTTAGCCATTACCAAGACAGGAATTTGTTTTGCTTGACTATGCATATTGATGGCAATGAGAGGAGGTAGGATGGAGAAAAAACAGATGCTTGTTAATAAAAAAAATGACAAAGAAAATATTCAGGTTAGGGTCACAGGACGGAGATGTAGTTAGACAACAGCTTGTGTGAAAAAGATTGAAGGGCTTGGAGGCTGAGAACTCAATGAGTCAACAGTATAATGTGGCAGCCAATACTATGGTGAGGGAAGGGAGAGTAGCTAATGTCAGAAGGAGTAGCTATGCCCTGGGGGAGAGTGACAGAAACCATGCCATTGGGGGGAGGGGGAGGATGAGCTACCCTTTCTCTAGCTGATGTACTTACAGAACAAATATGAGAGTATATCCTTGATAGACGGGCTTTTTCAAGATTGTAGAGGAGGGGAGGGGAGAATCAATGGTTTCTGGGCACACAATGACTCTCTCACCCCCACCCATGCCATTTGCCTTCAAAGGGAATCTGGTAGCAGGCATTAACTAGCTATGAGAAACCCAACGCACTTTGTTCCATTAATAAGGAGACAGAGGTGAAGCAGAGTAGAGCCAAAGGAAGTGAGGGAGTTAAGACTTCTACTAAGCACCCGAGTGTCCTGTGTCATCCGATTACTGGGTAGCCAGGCAGCTGCACTCAAAAAAGGCACCCCTCAGGTTGCTACTATGCTCTAAACAAGCCATGAATTAGCCACACGCAGCCAACTTCAAGTTTTTTTTTTAATCTGAGAATTAGGCCATTGTGAACAGGTATTGATCTCCACCATCTTGTGCCCCAGGCCTTAGTACACACCATAGGGACATAGACACCAGCCCAGGAAGGGTTTCTGCCTTCTTGAGAGGCTGGGTCTGTGGACCAAGACTATAGACTGAATATAATCAGTTCACTCACTCACTCATTTATTCACTCATTCATCCACCCATTCATTCATTTGATGAACGTTTGCCATGTGCCAGTCTCTGGGGAAGGTAACGCCAAACAGAAGCATCACAAGAACAGGCAAGGATGTAGCATGAATAGATCCTTAGAGGGTTATAGGGGGACCCTGTACTGGAGGGTGAACAAGTCATCACACATGCTTCCTGGACATGGCAGAGGGAAAGCAAGCAAGAATTAGAGGAAGGAAGGCAAATTAGCAGCAGTGGCATCTGCAGTAAGTGGAGGTCCCCAGAGGCTGGAAAATTCACCTTCCCCCAAACCTCAGCTGGCCCAGAAAGATGCCTAATGGTAAATTAGAGTTTATCTGAGCACACCCAGTGTACCTTGTATGCATGCCTATTTGGGACTAGGGAGAGGGAATAATGGAAGATGACTCTGAGATTATGAACATGGATGACCAAAACCAGGGAAGTTACAAAAAGGGGAGGATTTGCTGGAAAGAATGAGTTTTAGTCTGGGCATGGTGAGTTTGAAATGCCTATGGAAATGTTTAATAGGCAATTGGAAATACAGGACTGGAACCCACAAGAGAGATTTGGGCTGGATATATAGATCTGGGAATCATTTACATAGAGCTTATAACTATACCCATAGAAATTGATAAGATCCCTGAGAATAAGTATAGAGAGAGAAGAGATCAGGGCCGAGGAGAGACCCTTGAGATTCACACACAATTAAAGAGAAAAGAAGACCAAGGAGGAATAGCTGGATGGGTAGGAGACCCAAGAGAGAGCAGTATCATGAAAAGCTAAAGGAGATCCAGGAAGAAAGGGAAGTCAAGATGGCTGATCCTGAACAAAGATATTCAGACTTGGCAACTAAGAGCTAACTTCAGTTGAGTCATGAGGTCAGAAGTCAGATTGCTAGAGAATGTAGAGTCATGTTCCATAGGGTAATGGTTTTATTTTTTTTAACTTTTTACCTAATCTGATTAAATGCTTTTTAAATTAATTACCTTGGGAGAGGTGAATCAGTGAAGCACAAGATAGTGACAAGATGAATAGGAGTGGCCTAAGAAAGTGGGGGCAATGAGCCAAGTCTGGTAGAAGCACAAATCTCCAAGCATAGAAGCAGGCAAAAAACTCAGACCCAGGAACCATCCATCCAGAGTCGGTGCTAAGGGGTGATTTGCAGCCTGCTGCTCTGAGATCCTGGCAGAGAGAAATAGGTTAAGTGGCTACGTCAAAGTGGAACAGGCTGCCTTAGGAAAGAGTGAGGTCACCATTACTGGAGATCTTTCACTGGAGTCTGCAAGGCCACTTAATGAGGAAGTCATTGACATAGATTTAGAGCTGAAAAGGGGACTTAACATCAAATCCAACCTTCCATTTTATAAATGGTAAAACTGAAGCACAGAAAGGTTAATAAACTGCCCAGGGTCTGGAAAGTATCCGAAATGAGATTTGAACTCGGGCATTCCTTGCTCCAAATGAAGCACTCCATCTACTATACCATTATGCCTAGTCAGTTGCCGGCTGGGCTAGAATCACCTCAGAAATCCCTTCCGACTCTGAAATTCTATGATCCTCTTTACATAATGACCAGGATGACATAAATGAAAGACCTTGTAACTGTGAGAAGCACTGTGTTCAATCATGACTTCAGAGGCCTGACAGCAATGTAACCACAAATATGGAATGAGGGTATATTGGTTTACTTTGTTCGACTGTGATTATTTGTTTAAAGGGAGAGGAGTCCTTGGGAATAAAAGTGATTTTTAAAAAGAGCATCAATTAAAAATGCTAAAGAAAATAACCAGCTTCTACAATTCTGTGCTGAATTCAAAGGAATCCTGTGTATTGTCACAAAGATTAACTCAAACCAATCACCTATCAGCCATTTGTATTCACCTGGATTTCCTTGGCAAATCAGGAAGAAAGTCAGGGATTTGGTCAATTTCATCCTAATCCTCCTTTGTTTACGTAAAGAATAGCTCTGGTTAGAGCCTAACTCATTAGCAATGGTCTACTGGCTTCCCTTATCCTGAGGGGAAAAGGGAAAACAGTATTTTAGATTTGGAGAGAAGAAAATAGGAATGCCTGGATAGCCACATAGTGCAAAAAGCTCCAAAGTTAAATACACACAAGAACCTGGGAGGTCATGGTTTGCAAAACGTAGCCTTTCATGGGGGTAAGAGAAATTCAATGTTGTCAACGCTAAATCGGCTACATCTCTTGCATCCTTCCCATTCCTTGCACTCCCATCATAACTACCCTACTTCAGACGGTCATCTCTCAGGAGTCCGGTAGCAATACCCTCCTAATTGGTCTCCCTGCCACTGGTCTCTTCTTTTCCAATACCCATCCCACACAACTACCAAAATGATACTGCTGAAGTCTAGGTCTGCCCAAAACAGCTCTCTGTTCCAGCAGCATACAGTGTCTCCCCACTGCCTCGACTGTAAAATGCCAACTTCTCTGTTTGGTTTTCAAAGAGCTGGCCATCTGGCTCCAGTCTCCCTTTCCAGGGTTAGTACCTAGTACTTCCCCTCACCCACTCACTATTGCAGCCAAAGTGATTCACTTACTGATTCCCATATACGACATTCCATCTCCCACCTCCTTGTCTTTGTGTAAGCTGTCTCCTATGCCAGGAACACACTCCTTCCCCTCTACTTCTTGGAACCCAGAGCTCCCTTCAAGTCTCACCTCAAGTGCCAACTCCTCCAAGAGGCCCTTTCCTGCTTCCCCTGGCTGTCTGTGTTCTTCCCTGTATCCCTCTTCCCAATTATACTTACCAACTATGTGATCTTGGGCAAGTCACATTACCTCTTTGAAACTCAATTTCCTTATCTGTAAAATGGGGTAATGATAGCATCTACTTCAAAGGGTTGTTGTAAGGAACAATGAGATAATATCTGTAACTCTCCTAGCACTGTGGCTGGCACCTGACAGACCCTTGACCAATGCTTGTCCCCTCATCTTTACCTCCCTTCTATTTACTTGGCATATAGTTTGGACTTTGCTATCTAATAGATTGCCTCCACCCAATAGATTAGAAGGTGTTCGAGGACATCTTTGTATCCCCAGTGCCTTAGCACAGTGTCTGGCCCACAGTAGGAAATTAATGGATGCTTGAATTGAAGCATCCAGAGTTGTGTGAGGAAGGGAGCATATGGACTCCTTCCCAGGATGCTAGATAGATGCTAAAGTACAGAATAAAAGGCCAAGAGAGTTTCTGCTATAGAAAACTGGCCTGTGGAGTAATGCTTCATTGGGGATTTCTAATCAGTGTCAAAAATCCAAATGCCTCCAATCCTTATTGACCCAGGGCAACTTTAGTGTGCCTAGCCCATCCCCCAGGTGGGCATGCAGGCTCCTTCCATCACACAGCTTCCTCTCTGTGTGCGGTTAGGGCTTACACTTGGCTTAGAGAATTTATTTCATTGATTGCCTCTACCACAGCCCCATTCCCTAGCTGATCCTTACTCAGCCTGAATGGATCAAGGCTGCCTGTCTTTTCAGGAGTTTTGCTGCTCCCACCGAATTAGACCCTGCTGATTTATTGCTGAGCCACTGGCTCATCTCTCCCCTGCCGGCAAGGCTGCATGAGCCGTTAGGCACCAACTGGTGTCAAGGCTATTGATATTTACGACGAAGCTTTAGGATGACCCAAACTTCTAAATTAAATCTGCTTGTTTCTAAAACCCCTTAGAAAAGTCTAGCATAACAGAATTGATTTTCTTTGCATTGATGGCAAAATGCAGGGCTCCCATGAACTTTTAAAAAATAAATACCATGAAACATTCCCCAAGTGACAGCATCCTCTGCCTCAGGTCTGCCCTAAAAGCCCTTGGGATTGATGCCTCATAGGTGTAAAACCATAAGGGACCTCAGAGGTCAATGAGCCCAGTCTTCTCAATTATAAGCAAGAAAACTTTGGTCCACAGAAATCAAGTGACTCACACAGATCACAAAAAGTAGTGTCAGAATTAGGATTTGAACACTTACTTTCCAGGTCTGCTTCTCATTCCAGTTTACTGGGCTGTTAGGGCTAAAAGTATCCAATTGTCTGGTCTGTCATTTGCTTTTTCTCCAGGCTCCAGCCTCCTTTGTCCAGTTCAAAACATATTTTCAACCTTCTGAAATAGTTTCATAATATCCTCATTTGAAAGCTAGAAGAGACGTTGGAGACCAAATCCAACCTTCTTATTTTACAAATGAGGAAAGTGAGACAGATGGAACTTACATGACTTGCCCAGGGTCACCCAGTTAGTGAGTGTCTGAGGTCACATTTGTATTCAGGTCTTCCTGACTCCAGGCCCAGTGCTCTATCCACTGTGCCTCTTAGTGGAAGAGGCCCTGGATTGGAAACATGGTTTTTTTTTGTCTTGGGGCCAAGAAAAATTAAACTCCAAGCCCAAAGCTCTAGCCATTTTTGCCACCTAGCTCTCACTAGACCCTGCTGATTTATCACTAAGGCGTTGCCTTGCCCTGAACAATTCCCACTGAATGCAGAAACATGCAAGGATTGGCTTTTCCCCCCCACAGCTTCAATGGGCCAGTGGAAAGTCTTTGGTTACAATGAGCCTGAATCTGCTTCTAGGGACCTCCCACCCACAGCTCAGGGTTAGGCAGTCTGGGACCAAGTATAAATAGGCAAATCCCTCTTTTCCACATTCTTCAAATATGTGTACACTGGTACACTCCTTCTCCTACCCCCCTCCCAAGTCATCTCTTTGCCAGGATAAACATGCCTAATGATTCTAATCTATCTTAATAGGGAATATTCTCTAGTTTTCTCCCCATCTTTGTTTACCCCCTTCTGAAAATGCATCAGTTTGTATATATCCTTCCTAAAGAAGTGATGCTCAGAGCTAAACATAGTCCTCCAGGTGTGGTCTGACCACTAAAAGACAGAACAATTATTACCTCTCTTATTCTAGAGGTAACACTATACTGGTCTTCCTGAAACCCAGAATAGTAGTAGCTTGGACTCACTGCTGACTCTATCTTTGTAGGCCATGGCAACCCCCAGATCCTTCCCTTGGGAACTACTGTCTAGCCACATTTCCCTATTCCATACTTGGCAGTTTGATTTTTTAATGCGGTTATGGAACTTTACATGTTTCTCTGTTGAATTTCATCTTTTTTATTCATCCCATCATCCTATGCTATGGAGATCTTTTTGAATCCTAACCATTATGCAGCAGATCAACTAATCTGTTCAGTTTCATGTCACATGCTGACATATTAAACAGACCTCCTTTGCCTTCACCCTAGTCACTGTGAAAAATGTTGATATAACAAGGCCAAGAAGAGATCTTTAGGACACTCTACTAGAGATCACTCTCCAAGCTCACATCAACACATGACTAACTATTTTGGGTCCTGCCTTTCAACCTGTTACAAATATACCTGCCATTCACCCTGCCACTGTACCCAGAGGATAATATGCAGTGGGGTGTGATCTCTTATTATATCCTGGAGCAGTCACTTTGGGAGGAATGAAAAACGCTGAGGACAGAGTTTCTGGGTAATTAATATCAATTCATTAATTAGAATAGCTAATCAATAAATTGATGATCAGGGGTTTCTCTTGATAACTAAAGACCAAGACATGAAGAGACTGGAAACCTTAATATACTTTTGGAAAAGGGGGTGTCTCTAACAAGTAAAAATCAACCCTGACTGGTAAACACTTAATGAGGGAATGGGATAAAAACCTTCAGCTCCTCCTGCTGAAAACATGAGATTCTCCTGCTTAATCATGAGACTCAGCTGCCTTTAGCAATCTGGACCCTGGTCACTCTGGTTGGTTTTCCCCTTCATGAGCTGGGTCACCCTAAACTCCAATGGAGGTGAACAAGGGCATGGACTTATTCCCTTAGGGCAAGAATTCACCTAGATTAGATTCCATTTACCCTCTAAACAGAAGTAAGGTCTCCTATTTGGGTGGGGTCCTGCCCAAGATCTAGGAGCATGTACACCAAGGATTAGGTCAATCTCATCTATCAGCCATGTCCTTCAGAGACTGACTGAACTCCAGGGGCTGGTCCCTGAATGAAAAGATAAAGGAGGGGCAGCTAGGTGTCCCAGAGGATAGAGCACCAGCCCTGGATTCAGGAGGACCTGAGTTCAAATCCGGCTTCAGACACTTAACACTTACTAGCTGTGTGACCCTGGGCAAGTCACTTAATCCCAACTGCCTCACACACAAAAAAAACCCTGAAAAAATAAAGGAAATAAAAACTTGATCCTAATTTAATCATTTGTTGTTAATATAATAGTAAAATAATAATTTCTCTCAACTTGCACCACAGGTTGCCATTTCTGCTTAAGTAAGCAGGCCCTCCTGTTGCTCAAGGGTGTTATCATAGGATTGAAAGTTAGAAAGAGCATTGAAGATCACTTAGGTCAATTCTCTTATTTTACAGATTTGGAAAGGGTGAGTCAGAGAGGTTAAGAGATCTGCCAAAGGTCATAAAGGAAGTAAGTAAGCAGCAGAGCCAGGAATCTAACCCCAGGCCATCTGATTCCAGATTCATGAGCTTTCTACTACACTATGTTGAAGAAGAAAGTAGGAAGCAAGAAGACCATGGGCCTAGTTCAAGACACAGCAAATAAACCAGTTTGACTGGTGCAGGGCAGCAGTAAGGAAAAATACAGGAAAGGTCGTTTAGGACAGAAGTCTCAGAGACCCTGGAATGTCAGGAGAAGGATTTTGGCTTATGTTTAATAGACAATGGGGAGCCATTGAAGGTATGTGAACAGCTTATGCATTAAGATGACCACTCTGGGGGGCGGCTAGGTGGCGAAGTGGATAAAGCACCAGCCCTGGATTCAGGAGTTCCTGAGTTCAAATCTGGCCTCAGACACTTGACACTTGCTGGCTGTGTGACCCTGGGCAAGTCACTTAACCCCCATTGCCCCGCAAAAAAAAAAAAAAAAAAAAAGAAGACTACTCTGGCAGGAGTGTGTAGGAATGGTTTATAAGGAGCCGAGACAGAAGGAGCTGCTGCAACATGTACAAAAGTGCAAATGAAAGGTAATGAGGCCCCCAAAAGGAGGTCAGTGGTGAGATATGGGGTTTATAAGCAATTTTGGCAGCAGGAGTGACAAGATGGTGTCCATTATATACAGACATAATGATTCTGCCATATGCACACCCCTCCCCCTGTCCCCATCAGTAAGGCATGTGCCTGAGTAGGGCAACTGGAGTTTTGTCCCAGAGCACTGACATGGGAAGCACTTCATCCTATCAGCAGCCCAGAAAACAAACATTCCTTTATGCCCTGCAGTCTACTGCTGACCCTCTAGAACAGGGAGAGACCCTGCTCTTTGGCTAAGGTACCAACTGCCACCTGCAGGGTTCCCATATCCCAGGGCTCCCTTTCCCCTCCCCTTTTCCCCTAACTTCCATGAGGATATCAGCCAGACTGTCTGTGTGTGACTGTGTATGTAGTCAGTCTGTCCTCTGGGAACACTGCCATTATCCACCACCAGACGATGAAAAACGATCCTAGTTACATCCCTGCCTTTGGCTTGTATCTCCAGTAATAAGGCTGCCCTTAAATAGAGCTTCCACTACTTGCTCCCTCACCGGCTTCCTCCTTGTTACCTAGAGCACACATATATTGGGGGAAGGGGTTGAGGATAACACTGTGGCCATGAATACTAACCAAGGTAATTGGCGCTAACAGCCTCCAAACCCATGGTGGTGGCTTCATTACTGTGGTCCTTTTCTGGGCCATTGGCCTCCCAAGTCAAAAGGAATCATTTGGCCCATAGCTTCTGAAATGACTCGTAGGCTTTAAAGCATATGGAAGCAAGTTATTCCCAATTAAATTAACCCTGCAGAAGGCCAGCATCCTGTGGCATGATGGGACTTGATGAAATAAAAGTTCTTTTGACATGATAATATTAGGCTCTGCTTTAAAAAAATATGAAATTTTCAGAGGCAGTCCAATTTAAAGTGATGATTTTGAAATCTCCTGAGTGAGAAATTTTCTATCAAAGCAAAAGGAAATGTTGTGCAAGAAAGAAGTTGCAGTTTCAACCATGCGAAGACATAAATATCACATATTAATAGATTTGACCTACTTGCAATCACAGTCAGCTTCATTTTCATCTTGTCTCTATGTCATAGAGATTCTCTATTTTCATTGCTTGTTTGGAAAGCCAGCGGGATGGCAGACTGGCTATCTGTGGATCTGCAGAGAGAGGAAAGGGACCAATATACATGCTGATCCGAAGAAGGAAAAAGGGCAAGAAAGTCACCCTACAGAAGGCCTGGAATGTTGTTTTGCAACTTTGAACTAAAATTGTTAAGTTGGAAGGGAACTTAAAGGCCATTTTTTAAATGTCTGAACTCCTACAGGTGGAGAAAGTGAGGCCCAGGGATAAAGTGACTTAGCCAAGGTCACAAAGGTAGCATTTGAATTGGGACCAAAATTGAATCAAAGTCCTCTGACTTCAAATCAAGTGTCCTTCCCACTGTACTGGTGCTTCATACCCGAGAAAGTCCTTTGGATTCAGTGTAATTGATCATAAATCCTGTGTCTTCTAGTTCAACCCTGTCATTTTACAGAGGAGGGAAAATGAAGCCCAGACAAGTTTTGCACTACAAAGAGCACCAGGTTTGAAATCATTCACTACCTGAATGACCGGCAAATTATTTGATCTCTCTGGGCCTCAGTTTCTTCAGGGAGTTAGACTTGATGGCCTCTGAGGTTCTTTGCTGCTTTCAATCTGTGATCTTCTTCTGACTTCTGACACTCCCCGTGTTAAGAAGGAAATTCTAGTATTTTGTTAGCATACCTGAGAAGTTGGATGGGAAATAATTTGCTGCACAGGTAGCAATCATCGTGTTACCTCCCAGCAGACCCCTATGTTTTTCCTTCCCACTTTGGCCCCTTCCTATCTTTCCAGGCCTCTCACACTTTCTTGCCTTCCATACGCTGTAATCCAGTGACACTGGCCCTCTTGCACACAAAATGCCATCTCCCACATCCATGACTTTGCACTGGCTGTCTCCTCTTCTTAGAGTCTTCTTCCTCCTCACTGCTAACTCCTAGCTTCTCTGGCTTCCTCCAAAACTCAGCTCAATTCTCACCTTTGCAGGAGACCTTTCTTGATCCCTAGCTTTTAGTGCTCTTTCCTCCAGCATTACCTTCCATCCGCTCTGGATCCATCTTGTAGAAGAGAAAAAATAGATTCTCCATTACAGAGGCAGATGTTGTAAATGGGGTACATGCTTCAGATAAGAATTGGAGTAAATAGCATCCAAGGGTCCTTCCAGCTCTTTGATTCTCTATTACAGAGGGGAAATACTAAAATAAGGATGCTTAGCAAATAGCCTACCATCTTTGAAATGGGAGGGAACATAATAACCAACAAGTCCCATGCCTTCATTTTACAGAATGGGAACTGGAGGCCCAGGGAAGCATCAACACACAGCTAGTTTATGGCAGAGCTGGATCTTGAACCCAGGGCCTTTGTCTCCTGCTCCTGCTCTCAGTCCACCACATCAAGCTGCCTCGAAATGCTTTTCTTTTCAAAAGGTCAGCAACTCCACATAAAACTCCCTGGTCTTCATGAATGTGTCACGCCTAATAAAGAAAAATCCATCACAAGTGCACTTGCCTTAAAACTTTCACTCTACCTACAATCTGAGCCCCCAAAGGAAAGAAAACAGACTGGGGCAAAAGATTACATTTAAAGCAACACTTGGAAATAAGTGTGAGGCAACTTTTTAGCCTCTTGAGGGTTTACAGAAAAAATATATTCTCTCCAAATGAAATTTAAAAAACAAACAAAACAATAATACAGCCAAGGGAGCTAAAAGGGTAATTTTCCCCCTTTCCTATTTCTGATGAAATTTATTATTTATTTTTGGATTCATATACATTCTGCTATTCAATCCTCTTTTTTAACAAGAACTACCCTATATCCTTTGGTACTTTCCTTTGGAGATTATACAGGCCTGCAGATCATGGCAGAAAAAAATCTATGAATTTACCATTCTTTTCCAAAAGAAATATATTTGTATTATGCATCCTTTGTGCCTTGCCTCGTATCACAGTAAAGAATGAAACTTGGGGTCAAGTGGAGGAATGGGTATAGTTCTTGCTCCCTGTTGCTACTTCCAGACACTCTTCTTGCTGCCATTCATCTACATCCCTTCCTGTTTTAAGGTTCACTCCATCTTTCTCTATCATCTCCATCTAGATCCTTGTTTTGTGATCTACCAGACTGCAGCTCACACCCTCTTTTTTCTCAAGGAGTTCAGTAACTGACTCTCTCCACCTCTAACCCCGGACTCATGCTTGGAGCCTTCAATATCTTAGGGTCACGCATTCAGAGCTGGAAGGAATCTCAGAGGTCACTTAGTCTAACTTCCTCTTTCTAAAGAGGAATCTAAGGCCCAGAGAGTTGAAATGACTTGTATTAACTATTAAGTAGTAAAGCTGGGATTCAAACTAAGGTTCTCTGGCACTCATTCCACTAGGCAATGCTGAATTTTTTCAAGAGACAATGAACAATGTTCAGCTTCTTTGGCTATCGTGGCTTATATCTCTACTGCAACTTGCTCCCTCCCAGGGACAGTCATGCCTTAGAGCTCAGTATTACTGTTTTTTGTTTTTTGTTTTTGTTTTTGTTTTTTGGGGGGGCAATGGGGGTTAAGTGACTTGCCCAAGGTCACACAGCTAGTAAGTGTCAAGTGTCTGAGGCCGGATTTGAACTCAGGAACTCCTGAATCCAGGGCCGGTGCTTTATCCACTGAGCCACCTAGCCGCCCCAGTATTACTGTTACAATTCCAGCATAATAATCTCGGTCTGAAATGTTCACCTCTTTCCAATTCAATTCAATAAACATTTATTAGGTACCTATTATGTATGTACCAGGCACTGTGCTAAGCACTGGGGATACAAAAAGAGGCAAAAGACAGTTGCTGCCCTCAAGGAGCTTACAATCTAATGGAGGAAACAACATACAAACAAATATATGCAGAGCAAGCTATATATAGGATAAATAGGAAAGAATTAACAAATAATCTCCTGTCCTTCCATATATCTCTCTGCCTCATTCTTCCTAAATTTAGTCCTCCCATGACCTTTGGGCCTTAAATCCCTCTCTCTTCTTCCAATATGTCATTAGTGCTTTGTCCTCATGTTCCTGTCTGTCCTAGTTTGACCGTATAGATGTCAAGTCAGTCAAAAGCATTTATTAAGTGAATACTATGTTCTAGGCACTGCGCAAAGCACAGAGGGTACAAAGAAGGGTAAAAACACTTCCCGCCCTTAAGGAATTTACATTCTAATGGGGGAGACAACATGGAAATAACTACATACACATGTGGGGACCAATTTTTAATTGGGGAGTGCTAGCTAAGCGGCTCGCCGCAATATTGGGGCGAGGAAGGAGACTGGCAGCCTCCTTCAAAACAGAACAAGATTTATTTTAACAAGAACGAACTTAAAAAAAACAAACACAAACAGGATCAGTAGGATCAAGGGAAAGGAAATAAAATCAGGAAAGCGAAATTATAATACCTGAAAAAATACCACCGTCCAGGAACCAGCTGAAAATACGCAGCAGAACACCTGTCGCTTTCCAGCTTCCACCTAGAATGCCCAATTCTCCTCCCCCAAACCTAGAAACACCCCACACAGCCCCAGCCAATGGGATGGCCGCTCTGACAGTCACATGACTGCCTTCACTAGGCTTCCAATCATTATAATTTTGCCAGGCCCATGTAGGCGTCGGCGTGATGACGTGAGGTGTCAGAGCCCTGGCAATGGCTACAACCAGTGGGTGGAGCACCGTGCGGTTTGCGGAGCCCCAGGCCAGTTCCCGTCGAGGCATAAAAACCTCAAATAACAATTAATTCTTTACACACACAAGATATAGAGAGAGAGTAGATGGAAAGTAATCTGATGGGAGAAGGCACCGTCAGCTTTAGGGACAGAGAAAGAATTCCTGCAGAAGGTAAGAAATGAGCCGAATCTTGAAGGAAGCCAAGAAAACCAACAGGCCAAAGTAAGGAGAAAGAGTAGTCGAGGCACAAGGGACAGTCATTGCAAAGTCAGAAGATGAAGTGACATGTTTGAGGAACAGCAAATAAGCCAGCGTAGCTGGATTATACAGCCCACGGGGGAGAGGAAAGTGTGAGAAAATCATGCCGGAAGGAACCAGGATCCAAAGAGCTTTAAAGGTCAAACAAAGAAGCTTTTATTTAATCCTGGAGGCTCCCCAAGAGCTCAGTGAGCAGGGCATTGATGTGGTGAGATGAAGAAAAGTTTGTTTGTTATGGAACAGAAATTCCAGAGGACACAAGGAGAAGGTTGGGTGGATATGGCACAGGATATTGGGAATAGTACAGGGTTGAGGTGTATAGGAATAAGTGAGCAGCTGGTTGGGGATTGGGAATGGGGTTTATATACTGGCAGCTGGGAATTCAGAATCAGTGGATTGGGGCAAGTAAAGGAAGATGGGGTATCCCAACCAATGAGGAGTGAGTCCAGACAGACTATGAATAGTTGAAAAGAAGTCTGTTAATGGAGGCATGTGATTAGATTTTTTGAGATCCTCCCCTGAGGTTCAACCTTGTGACAAGTGCTGATGTTATATCTTGTGAAACCCCAGGAGGCCAATCAGCTGCTGGATTGGAAATGGTCCATTAGTCCCTTGGTACTTTATCTTTTTACCATTCATGCCCTGCCAATCCTCAACTCTAGTTGCCTCCACCACCTGCCTTCTCAGCAACTACTCCTAAGCTCCTGAACAGCACTGAAGGATGTCACACAGCCATGCAGTCTACACCCACTACAAATTCATGTTACCTCATTTCAACAAGGACCTTACCACTGAATGCAATTCTTTTATTCTTCCCTGATTGACTCTATAAAGTACCCCATAGCAGTTGTTCCAAACCTTTTCTCTGCTCAAGCTCTATACCAACCCCACTCTACCTCTATCTCAGCCAATGACCTGACTTCCCATTTTACTGAGAAGACTTAGGTCATCTATTGTAAATTTCCTCATCTCCCATCTCTACACCTCCAAAGCTCTCTATGTCATCACCCATCCTCACTTTCTTTGCTCCAGGCTCTGGAGAAGAGGGTGGACAACCTCTCTACTCTGTCCTTGGTCCAACCCTCTTTTTTCCTTCTGGAGTTTGTCCCACCATTTCTTCCCTTCTTCCCTCATCTCCAATCATTCTTTTCATACTGGCTCCTTCCCTGCTGCCTATAAATTTGCCTGGGTTTCCCCCATCCTTAAAAAAACTGCTTCATTTAATCCTCTCATTCTCTTAAGCCATCATTCTATATTTTTCTTCCTTTGGCTACCAAATTCCTAAAAAGAGTCATTAACACATCTGCCTCAGCTTACCCACCACCCACTTCATTCACAATCTTTTACAATCCTTTACAGTCAGGCTTCCCATGCCAACACTCAATGAAATTATTCTCCTCAGGATCACTAAAGCTTACTAAACCAACGGCCCCTTTCCCAGTCCTCACCCTTCTGGACCCTTCTACATCTTTAGACGATATTGACCAGCCCCTCCTTTGGGCAACTCTCCTACCTTTTATGACACTAATTTACCTCCTGCATTTCTAGATACACCAATAATTTTCAAATTATCTCTCCTGGATCTATTTTCCAGGTCATCAGTTTTTCCAAGAAGATATTTCACATTGCCCTCTATTTTTATTCATTTGGATTTGCTTTATTGTGTCTTGGTTTCTCAAAAAGTCACTAGCTTCCATTTGTTCAATCCTAATTCTTAGGCAATTATTTTCATCAGAGAGCTTTTGTTTCTCCTTTTCCAGCTATTGACTTTTTCTCATGTCTTTCCTGCATCACCCTCATTTCTCTTTCCATTTTTTCCTCTACCTCTCTAACTTTATCTTCAAAGTCCTTCTTAAGTGCCTATATGGCCTGAGACCAATTCATATTTTTCTTGGAAGCTTTAGATATAGGGTCCCTGATGTTGCTATCTTCCTCTGAGGGTGCACCTCGATCTTCCTTGTCACTAAAGAAACTTTCTATGGTCCTCATCTTTCTCTTTCTGCTCATCTTGCCTTTCTTTTACTTGACTCTTAGCTCCTTAAAGTGGGGCACTGTTTCCAGGGGGCACTGTCTCAAGCCTCAGGGGGTCCCAAGTGGTATGATTTAAGGAGGGGCAGATTCTTCACTTGCCTGGCCTGTTCCCTGGTCCGTAGATAACCCCAGGCCAACTCGCCAATCAACCAGACAGCAAAACTCCGTGTACTGTGGTTGTCAGCTTTGACAAGCCCATGCCCCTCCCCTACTTGGACCACCACTACTCAGGCCTACCTCCTGGTTCCCAGCAGGGGTGAAAAACCCAGGTTCTGCCTCCGCACCAGCAGAAACCCCTATAATCTCCCCCCTGCCAAGGGCTCAGCCCTCTCACCAGACCATGAGCTTAGTTCTAGATGACACTGGTACTGCAGCTGATTCAGAGGCTCTGGGTGGCTCCTACCCAGGCTCGACCTGCCTGGGACTGGATCTGTGTCAGTGTGACTGTGGGGATGGGTTCCACTCCTGTCTCCACAGAGCAGTTTCCTCCTTCTGACCTTCCAAGCCGTCCTTGGTTGGAAAATGATCTCAGCATGTTCTTCTGTGGATTTTGCTGCTCCAGGAACTGTCCTATGGAGGTTTTTTGAAGTGATTGTGTCATGAGTTTGAGAGCTCACTGCCTTTCCTCTGCCATCTTGGCTCTGCCCCAGAACTCGTGCATGTCTAAATGATCCATTTCTATCTCCTTTGCTCTATAATCATCTATCTCTTGTGCCCTAAACTTGGGTGTCACCTAAGCCTCAGTCCTGGGCCCTCTAGTCTTTTCTCTCTATAGTCTCTTACTTGGTGATCTCATCTGTTCCCATGGATCCAAGTATCATCTCTATGCAGATGACTCATGGACCTATATAACCAGTCCTAGGAGTCCTGTCATTGACAGGTGTCTGGTGGACAGCCATCAGCATTCCAAATTCAGAATGTCTTAAAAAGAAATAATCTGTATCCCCCTAAAGTAGGGGTTCTTAGCCTGGAATCCATGACCTTGGAGTCTTTATATTTTGAGAAATATATTTTTATATAATTGGTTTCCTTTATAATCTTATATATTTTATTTAATGCATTTAAAAACATGATTCTGAGAAGGGATCTATAAGCTTTACCAGACTGCCAAAGAGACCCATGCCTGAACACTACATAAATGTCGTCATCATCATTGTTGTTATAGGTCTTCTCCTCCTCTGAACTTTCCTGTTCTTATCAAGGGTTCTACAAGCCTCCCAGTGACCCAGGTGTATAAACTTAGTCAGCGTCAAGTTACAAAATCAGAAAATTGCAGAAATGAGCATAAGAAGGGCCCCCAGAAACCATCTAGTCTAATCCCTCTGTGAATAAAAGGCTACTTTACAACAAACATGTCTACCTAGTGGCATGCAAGTCTTTGTTTGCAGCCTTGGGGATGGGGGGAGGGGAGGAGGGGAAGGTGGCAGAGGGGCAGGGAGGGAAACCATTACTTCCCAATGTAGTCCATTCTTCTTTGGGCTGGCCCTCACTGTTAGGGAGTCTTTCCTTATAATAAATCAATATCTTACTTTTGGTAATTTCTGCTCCTCGCTCCTAAATCTCTCTCCTTCACCTCAACATCCAATCATCTTTCAAGTCTTGCTGCTTCTAATTGCACATTTCCCTCAACTTTTTTTTCTTATTTTCCCGTTCAGCCATCATTTTAGTTCAGACCCTCACCTCCTGCTTTCCCTCTACCTCTTAGAATCTCTAGTTTCCTTCAATAACTAGTTCAGGTATCACTTCCTACAGAAAACCTTGAATATCACTAGTTGTTAGTACTTTTTCTCTCTTCAGATTCCCTTGTATTTACTCATCGGCTTACATGTTGTGCCTTCCTGCCTCTGCCTCCATCCATGCCTGAGAATGAAAGCTTAATGAAGCCAGAGGCTATTTTGTTTGTATCTTTGCATCACCAGCACCCTGCAGATGGTCAGTATTGCTTAAGTGTTTACTGGTGACTGCCAGCACTGGGTAGAAAAACCCTGGACCTATTCACTGCACTAGTCATGGGACTTGGAATAAATTACTCATTTTGAGCATCAGTTGCCTCATCCGCAAAATGGGGATAAGAAATCCACCCCCATATAAGAATCCAAGTCATTCCCCAATTGAGAAATGGTCAAAGGATATGAACAGGCAGTTTTCTGATGAAGAAATCAAAGCTATCTATTGCCATATGAAAAATGCTCTAAATCACTATTGATTAGAGAGATGCAAATTAAAACAACTCTGAGGTACCACCTGACACCTATCAGATTGGTTAATATGACAAAAAAGGAAAATAATAAATATTGGAGAACATTGTTGGTGGAGCTGTGAATTGATCCAACCATTCTGGAGAGCAATTTGGAATCATGCCCAAAAGGCTATAAAGCTGTGCATACCCTTTGACCCAGCAATACTGCTTTTGGGTCTTTTCCCGAAAGAGATCATGGAAAAGGGAAAAGGACTCACATGTACAAAAATATCTATAGCTGCTCTTTTTGTGGTGGTAAGGAATTGGAAATTGAGGGGATGCCCATTAATTGGGGAATGGCTGAACAAGTTGTGGTATATGAATGTAATGGAATACTATTGTGCTGTAAGAAACAATGAGCAGGAGTAGTTCAGAGAAACCTGGAAAGACTTGCATGAACTGATGATGAGTAAGATGAGCAGAACCAGGAGAACATTGTGCACAGTATCATCAACATTGTGTGTTGATCAACTGTGATAGACTAGATTCTTCTCACCAATCCAACAGTATAAGAAAGTTCCAAAGGACTCATGATGGAAAAGGCTCTCCAAATCCAGAAAAAAAGGAACTGTGGAATATGGACGCTGATTAGACCATACTATTTCTTTTGGTTTTGGTGCTGTTGTTTTTTTCTTTTTTGAGATTTTTCCTTTTTGCTCTGATTCTTCTCTTATAACATGACTAATGCAGAAATATGTTTAATGTTATTTTATATATATATATATATATATATATATATATATATATATATATATATATATATATATATATATATATGAACCTATATCAGATTACCTGCTGTCTAGGGGAGGGGGGAAGGGAGGGGAGGGAGGGAAAAAAATTTGAAACTGGAAATCTTATCTAAACAGCTGTTGAAAACTAAAATAAATAAACAAACACATAAATGAATGAATGAATGAATAGATTGATTAATTAATTAATTTTTTAAAAAAAGAAACCCACCCCCACCTACTTCTTTAGCATTTCTTGGAGGCTCCCCTCAGGTGGCAGTTTAGTTCAGTGAAAAGGACATTAATCTGGAGTTAGAACCAGGTTCGACTCTTGATTCTGCTCCTTCCTACCTGTGTGACCTTAGGCAAGACTCATCTCTTTGGGAAGCATCAGTTTCCTTATCTGTAAAGTGAGGAAGTTGAATTGGATGATCTGCCACTCACTACCTTGTGATCCTTGGAAACTTCTCACTGGGCCTCAGATTCCTCTTCTATAAAACGAGGAGGCTGGACTAGATAGAGTCTGAAGGCTTGGTCATATTCTAAATCTATAATCCTGTGATAGCTAAGGTCCTTAGCTAAAACACAAACAGAAGTCCTAATCATCATTCTAGTCTAAGCTCTTTTAAACAATTATTTGCACCACCATTTTCCACAGCATTATGCTATTTGGGACAACTGGAATGTGGACTAGGGTCCCATCCCCATCCTCCCGTGTGGTATTTGCAACCTTGGGGACAGATAATGCTGTGCCAAGAGGCAGGCTTTCTACCTAACACCAGGTAAAGCAAGCCAGCATTCTGCCCAAGCTGCTAGAAAACCTTCTTTTCCTGGGGCCTAATGAAATCGATGGGGCCGTGATTGCCAGAGGATGCTTTCCCCATAAACCTTCAACATTATGCTGTAGTCCCAAAGGCTCAGAACAGCCCGGCAAGAACACTGGAGATAACAGATTGGATGCCATGGAAACCGAGACAGACCTGGTTTCAGCAGTAAGCATTGCTGTGCTTTAGTGATTTTGTTATTTTTTTTTATTTCCCCTGGATAAGCCATTGAGATAGAGAGCAAGCTTCGGTCCAACATCTTCTTGAACCCATTTGTATGCTCCGGGACAGCGGGCGGCTAATATCAAAAGCACCTCACCATTTGCATCCCCATTGCTGACATGCTGTCTATCAACACAATGACAGGCCACCCGTTGTGCTCTTGGATTCCATGGCCAGCCTGTGCATGTTTTACAAACTCTTCATGTTCTAAATCAAAAAAGAAAAATTAACATTGCTCTGGGGCTGGAAAGTTTGTGAAGCCCAGGGTATACCTATCTCATTTGACTTTTACGACTACCCTATAAAATAGGTACCACAAACCCCATTTTACAAATGGGGAAACTGAGGTTCAAAACATGGAAGCACAAGCCAGGAATATGTGGAAATGAACAAAGTCTACCAGAAGGACAAGAAGAAAGTGGAGAAAACAGACATTAAAAGCAAATGGAACCGCATAGGATAGAGCAGAAGTAATGGGGCAGGATTAGCATATAGGGCTTTGAATCAGGAAAAATTGGATTCAGATCTCATCTCTGACACTAGCTGGGTGACCATAGGCAATCTCTTCACTTCTCCAGGACTCAGGAAGTTCCATAAGACTTAGCCATTCCCATTTGGGGGGTTCCCTGGATCCTCTTCTCTTTTGTCTGTTCACTTATTCAGTGACTTTAGCAGCTCCCACGGGTGAACTTGTCATCTCCAAGCTTAGGACTCCCAGATCTCCATATCCAGCTTTGAAAATAGAGAAAAGGGGGGCAGATGTGAGGGATATCTCTCTCCAGAGTTCTAGTCTCTTCTAACCAGCTGCCTATCAGACTCTTCAAACTGGATATCCCAGAGTCCTCTCCAACTCAGCCATGTACAAACTAGCACTCATTATCTTTCCTCAAAACTCACTCCTTTCCCCCAACTTCCTTATTACTTTCCAGAGCATCACTATCTTTCCAGATAGTGTTTGTAACTTTAGTGACTTCCTCATCTCCCTCTCCTTCTGTCCACAGAGCCAATCAATGGCTAAGGCACTTCTCTTTGATTCCCCAAATAGTCTCTTGCATCTACCTGCACATATCCATTCTCATAGCAGGTATCTTACTTCAGGCCCTTATTATCTCTCATCCAGACTATTGCAATAGCTTCTAACCAGTTTCCCTGCCTCAAGTCTCTCCCTTCTCCCATCCGTCCTTCAGACAACTGCCAATGTGCTTTTTCCTTCAGCTTAGTTCTGACCTCTTTATTCCCCTGCTCAGTAAGATCCAGTGACTTCCTAGTATATCAAATACAAACTCTGCTGACATTTCAGGTCCTTCACAACCTGGTTCCCACCTACCTTCCCCAACCTTACTTCACATGGTTTCCTTTCATGCACTCTGTGGTCAAAGCCAACAGGCCTGCTTGCCATGGTCTTCCATCTCTGTGCCTTGGCATGAAATGTTCTCTCTCTTGACCTGCATCTTTCCAAATCCTGTCTTCCTGATCCCCTCAGCAGCTAGTGGCCTCCAAGTACCTTACATGTTGTTTCCTCTGCTAGAATGTAAGTTCTTTGAAGACAGGGATGATTTCCTTTTTCTCTTACATCTCAAATGCCTATGGGCACAGTGCTAAGTGGCCTGGTAGCATAAACATAAATATGCATAACAAATGCATATTCATTGGTAAGTTTTACAGTTAAGGAAACTTGAACACAAGTCTCTCTGGTAGCAAGGGTGGCTCTCTGTCATCTGGTAATACTGGCCGTGTGCCTCTGAGTAATTCATTGAAACTTTCAGTACTCAAGGCAACTCTCTGTGAAGAGTGGCAGATTGTTATAGGTGGAAAGAGTTTCCCTACCAGAAGTTCCCCACATTGAAGAAATCTTAGGTCTGGACCCTTCCCCACCAGTGCCTCCACAACCAGAACCACAGTAACCACCATTATACTTCATGTAAGCTCTTTAGAGGCAGGCACTGTGCCATTTTAAAATGTTTATATCTCATGCACAGAGTAGGTACTAAGTAGAATCAAAGGAAAACGTGTCTGCCAAGCACTGTGAAGAACTTGAAACACTGTAAGAATGTCACCTCTCATCAGTATTAATAATATCGATTGAATTGGGATAGAGCACTGGCCCTGGAGTCAGGAGTACCTGAGTTCAAATCTGGCCTCAGACACTTAACACTTACCAGCTGTGTGACCCTGGGCAAGTCACTTAACCCCAATTGCCTCCCTAAAAAAAATATTGATTGAATTGACTTTATAATCCCATAGTATAAAAGAGAGCTGAATTTGGAATCAGAAGACCTGAGTTGAAATCTTGACCCTGACACATACAGCTAGGTGGTGCTGCAGTGGATAGAGTGCTGGGCCTGGAGTGAGGAGGACTCATCTTCCTGAGTTCAAATCTGGCCTCAGATACTTACTAGTTGTATGACCCTGAGCATGTCACTTCACTCTGTCTGCCCCAGTTTCCTCACCTGTAAAATGAGCTGGAGAAGGAAATGGCAAACCACTTCAGTATCTTTGCCAGGAAAACCCTAAATGGGGTCACAAAGTGTCAGACAGAACTGAAAAATGACTCAACAACAACAAAAAGGATCAATGGAAAATATATCTGCCAAGCACTGTGAATAACTTGAAGCACTATTAAAAGGTCTCCTCTTATCAGTATTAATAATATTGAAGTGATTGACATTATTTTATAATCCTAACGTGTAAGAGAAAGCTGAATTTGGAATCAAATCTTGGCCCTGACATATACTGTGTGACCTTAGGCATTTTACCAGAGTCTCATTTTCCCCACCTGCAAAGTGAGGGGATTGAAATAGAATGACCTGTAAGGTCCCTTCCAGCTCTAGATCTAGCCATGTTTTCCTGAAATGTAAATCAAAGTTAGGCCACTCAAATCATTTTGGCGTTGGCATCAGGAAGAGTTAAGTTCAAGTCGGTCCTGCCTCTGATACATCCCGCTAGTGTGATGCTGGGTAAGTCACCAAACCTCTCTAGGCCGGAGATGTCAAACACAGGGGATTCCTGAGTGTGGCCTGAACCAGATTAAAATGTAATTGAGGAATACTGACAAAGTAATAAAAAGACAACAAAACACAGATGACATCACATTTTAAAACTAAGTCAGGATGCAGCCCCCAAGGATCCTTAGTTAAGAATTATGGGGGCAGCTAGGTGACTCAGCGGATAGAGCACCAGCCCCGGAGTCAGGAGTACCTGAGTTCAAATCTGGCCTCAGACACTTGACACTTACTAGCTGTGTGACCCTGGGCAAGTCACTTAACCCCAACTGCCTCACCAAAAAACAAAAAAGAATTAGGGGCCCCTGTTTCGGAGTTTGACACCACCGGTCTAGGCAACTCTGTAAGATACAGAGAAGGTGCAGGCTGTAATAATGAAAGAGTTCTCCTCACCCAGTAGCTCCCTATGCCAATGACATTCAGCAGTCTAGTCCAAACAGACCCAAACCAGGACAGCTGTGGCACTGAGGCTTAAAAACCTCAAGGTAGTTCTGAAAACCCCTTGGGTGGGGGATAGTTACAATGTGCTCGCTCTCTTGGTAGGTGAAGAAACAAAGGTTTAGGGGAATGAAATGTTTATCTATCCTACTTCTCAGTGAGAGAGATCCCAAGGCCTCTCCAGATTCCAAGTGCAACCCTCTAACATACCAAGAACTGTCCATATCAGGAAGTAATCCTGGGTAACCTAAGGAAAGATCCCATAGGAAATCACCACCATCCCCCCAATTTCTTTACCTTGTCCAAAGAAATCTGGAGAACCTATCTGCCTTTCATTCCTCTACCAATTTGGCCTTCCCCTACCGTACACACTTCCCAGATTCTGTGCCACATATCTTGGCCTAGAATAGGGTAGGGCTGACATTCAACAGTCCTGCACATACAAGGTTATTCCTTTATTTTCCAATCTTGGGTGAGGATCAGGGATCTGGTCAGCCCAGGGAATTCTCCCCATGGGAATAGATATGTCTTGGGAAGCTGACTGAAGTTCAAAGGAAATGAAGAGAAGCCCATTGATAACCAGCTAGTGTTAGAGAAGGGATATGACCTAGGCCTTCCCAGTTCTGAGCCTGAGAATCCTATATACTAACCCACCCCATTACCTCTACTTTATCCAGTCAAAATTTATCTGTTGTTAACATCTGTTTCCTCCATTCTCATCCTGCTCCTTCTGTAGAATCCTTTGTTCATTTCCATGTGTTCCTTGCCCACTGCTGTGAGTCCTCATATGTTCACGTGGGCCAGGTAGGCCCCTTGCAGGAGTGGGCCCTGGGCAACCTTTTCTCTGCTCCCATAGATGCAGTAGGCATAAGTGAGAGAATCGATGGCTTAGTGTATCACCCTGGGCAGAGCAAAGCAAGCAATGCCAGTGGCCAGTTGGGAGACAATTTATCCACTGTAGTTCTTGGCATGAAGAAGGAAACAGATTGTGTTGAACCAGGGCAGCCTTCCTATTTGCAAGAATCCCCCTGGGTGGTGGGAGCCCATTCATTCTCCCAAACTGAGCAGCCCCATGGGACTGGCTTGGGATACAGCTATATGACCTCCATGGAAGAAAGGCTAAATGACCCCTGGATGCAGGAGGTGGCTGGCTGTCCTTTTGCTTACTACCTTGGGTCTCAGCCAGTTCTGCCAGGCTGACTTCCAGCTAAGCCAGAAGGTTGGGATGGACCTCAGCAGAACCATAAAACATTCCAGCTGGAAGAGACTTTAGACCTCTTCGGAACCAGCTGCCTTGTCTAACCAAGGAGGAAACCAAGGGCCAAAGAGAGAAAGGGGGGGAAACTTCCTAGACAGGAATGTGCAGCATATCCTTCCTGGGCCAACTCTCTTCCCACTTTAGCCCCTAATTTCTAAAAGAATCTCTTTTTCTCTTGAAGTTGCAAAAATACATTCTTTTACTTGTATCAAAGGAATGATATGATCCCAAATATGCATTCCCTCAATTGTTTTCCTTGTACTCTGAGTCCGGAAATAACTTGGCAATTGTTTCATGCATGCTGTCTCATTCACTAGAATGAAAGCTCCTTGCGTCAGGGACTGTTTCATTTCTTGGCTTTGGGTTCCCAGAGCCCAGCACACTTCCTGGTATACAGTAGGCACTCAGTAAGTGCTTGGATTCAATTGGATGGCCATAGGACTTAGAGCAGAAATACAGCTTAGAGATCATTCCAGAAGAGGAAACCATGGGCAGGCCAGAGATGGTCAATGACTTGCCCAAAGTCACTCAGGCCTTGAACACATCTCCTCCCCCAACAGAGCCATTGTCCCTTGAATGGAAATGCTGCCACAGGTCTGGTAGAATTCACTAGCAATTCCTATTTGCAATCCTTTGAATGGAGCTCCTTGGACATTTTGTTTTAGAATCCAATGCTGAATAGAGGACAATGAACCTCTCTGGACCTACCAGCCTATAAAGCAGGATTTCCAATAAGACTCTAGACAGTACCACAGTTGTATTTTGCTAGCCTTCCTAGTAGGAAAGACATTCTATCAATCAAACATTTATTAAGCATCTACTGTAGGCTAGACAATGCAGTAGGCATAAGGAATACAAAGACAGAAGCAAAATAATCCCTGCCCTCAAGGAGTCTGTATTTTAGTGGAAGAGACAACACAAACATAAATTGGTACATAGAAAGTTGATTCAGCGAAACCTTGGTGGAGGAGAGAAGGGAAGGGGGAAGCAAGAAGAAGAGACAGATTACTAAAGTCCTCTAACAAAGGTGTCAGTTAATCTGAGTCTTGAAGGAAAAGAGAGATTTTAAGAGGTGGAGATGAGGAGGAAGAGCATTCTAGGCATAGGGCACAGCCAGTGCAAAGGCCTAGAGATGAGAGATGGAGCAGTGGTGTGTGTGAGAAACAGCACAATCAGTTTAGTGGAATTGTAAAGTGCATGAAAGGGAACAATGTGTACAAAACTGGACATTGAGTCTAGAACCAGGTTGTGTGTGTGTATGTGTGTGTGTGTGTGTGTGTGTGTGTGTGTGTGTGTGTGTGTGGTCTCTAAATGTCCCAACATGGAGTTTATATTTGATCCTGGAAGTAACAGAAAGTCATTGTAGTTTATTGAGTGGGGGGAAGGGTGATATGATCAGACATATTTTAGGGAAAACATTTTGGTAGCCGTGTGGAAGGTAGATTGGAGGGGGAGTTGTCCAATTAGAAAGCTATTATAATGGGTGAAGAAGAAAGAGGAAGAGGAAAAACGAATTCTCCTTCTATATCCTCCAAACTATTCATTGCCAAAATAGGTGTTTGGGAAGTCCCAAGCAATCAATATAAAGTACAGACTGAAGAAGTGACAGTAAGCACAATTTTTACTGTGACTGAAAGTATGTGTGATTTGATCAATCCAGGCACCAGTCCTGACAGAGAGGCAAATGACTCAGAATGCAGAACAAGATGATTCAGGGAGGGGGATATGGCCAACATGGACATTTATTTTAATTAACTCTAAGGTCCCTTCCAGCATGAATAGTCTAGAAGTTTCTCAGGCCACCCTGAGACCAGCGCCTTCCTGTCTAGGTGAAAGTTGTGCAAGGCTTCACTCTTTTCCCTGCTTTGGACTTTCTCAGGATTGGGAGAGACTCCTAGCATTTTTGGAATTCGCCACCAACAAGGCTGGGCTGCCAGGGTAACCTTATTTCCCAAAACAGCCCAGCTCTGTTCTGTGGAGCTGTGGCTGGTGTGAGGTTACCCAAATTCCAGGCTTCACAGCAGCTGGGAATCTGAACAGGAAGTGGTGATGTCACCCACATTCTTTTGCAAGTGGCAAGTGGCAGTGAGCTAAGCTCCCTAACTCCACAGAATAATGGATCTGTCTCTGTCTCTCTATATCTCTCTGTGTCTCTTGTCAGCCCAAAGAGGCACTTCCATATATGTCCATGGGCAGGGCTGGAGAAGGATGAAAATAAAGACTGCTCTTAGCTTTATCACTTATGTCTGGGTTTCTAAGTAGAGCAAATGGCCAAGGCCACCTAGAGCAAAGCTTCTTAAAATGTGGGCTGTGACCACATATGGTGCAGTGGAACTGAATGTGGGGGTCGCGAAAAATTTGGCAACAGTAAAAGGTTATGTCTACCTGTTTTATGTACCTATATACCTGGGGTCACATAAAACTTCTCCAGCAAAAAAGGATTGGGATGGGAAAATGTTCAAGAAGCCTCAAGAAGCTGTGACCTGGATGGGTAAAAAGAATACCCTCTGGCCTGGGGATGAAAGGTCCTGGATCCCAGTCCCAGTTCTGACTCTAACTTTCTGTTGCCTTGGGCAAGTTCCATTCTCTCCCTGGGCTTCAGTTTTCTCACCTCTACCATGACAGAGAGAGAGAGACAGAGAGACAGAGAGACAGAGACAGACAAGAGACAGAGAGACAGAGACAGAGCATGGGGGAAGAGAGAGACAGACAGAGAGAGACTGAGAGACAGAGATAGAGCAGGGGAAGGGAGAGAGAGACAGAGACAGAGACAGAGAGACAGAGAGAGAAAGAGATCCACATGGTCTGGGAAGCTGTGTAGGGACCAAATCTAATCTTTGCCTTTTCATTCATTTTTTGCTTTGGGGTTGAGGAAAGCCATTTGAAGACCACCACAAGAGCACTGAGCAAGCAGTAATCTTTGGTGAACTGTGAAATGTCCTTTTTTGTTAAATTTATGTAACTTTGTATTTAAAGGCAATTATAATTTTTGCCTGTAAATCGTATGACTACTCAGAGACTCAGGAGGGCTACTCTGCATTAGAGACATGGACCAAGCATTTAAGAGGCAGCACTGCCAATTTGCTGTGGGCATCAAATCTTGCAAATAATGAGGAGAGTGCAGTGGGGGGGGGGTGTCTGATATACCTGCAGAATACCTCAACTCATTCAGTTTATTCGACTTCCCATGTGGAGAAGCTAAGGAGTTTGCTTCCAGGAGACGTGGATGACGTATAAGCAGAGTGCTCTGGAGAGACTGTGGAGCATTTGTAGATATTCTGTAACTGGTTGGCTAACCATGTGGTCATCGGCTTCGAAAGTATGAGTCAGCTTCCACCTGTCTTTTGCCCCCATCCTTTTGGCTGGTCTCTTCACAGTTGGATTTCTTTGCTCACTGTGTTCAGTGAGACACAAGAGCATCAGTGAGATGCTGTAAGGAGAGAGACTTTGGATCCTTCTCTTCATTGACACCATGTGGCCCCAAGAAACTGGCCTTGGTCCTGGCTGTCTGTTTGTTCTTTTCCATTTTTGGTGAAGGGAGTAGAATCTCTGACCCTGAAAGTTTCAAAAGGTTAGGAGAGTGAGCCACAGGAATCTGGGAATTGGATTCCTGGCCGGGTTTTACATCCAGCCTAGCAGTGATGTCCCAAAGAGTAATGAAAGTCAGTGCTACCCCTAAACAATGGGCTTTTCAGAGAGAATATGTGGCACAGGAAGATATAGCGTCATGGTCTGAACAGTGGCCATGGAGAGAAAAGTTCTCAGACCTTGTTCTGATGCCACTAGTCTATTCCTATAGGATCATAGGCTCACAGAGTTAGGACTAGAAGAAACCTCAGAGACCATTTCAGCCAATCCCCTCATTTTACAGTTGAGGAAACAATTTCTGGGAGATACAGTGACTCGCTCCCAGTCACACAAGTGACAAATGTTAGAGGCAGTGTACTTTCGATTGGATAGGACTATCTCTCTGCCCCTGGCCCCCATTTCAGAATGGAAGGTAATTCAAGAGGGCGGCCAGTGCGGGGTGGTGTCTCAGTCACTTCTTCCAGACCTATGCCATGTTAGCATCAAAGACAATGTTAGAGACCCAACTTCTGACTTTTTACAGTTGCCCCTCCAACACTGCCAGTCTCCAGGGGTCTCGTCCCGAAGGCCAACTGCTCTTGCAGCCTTGGGACTACTGACTGAATTACTGTTTCTATGAGTGCAAGATTCAGCAGTGGCTGGGAGCTCTAGTCACTCTGATTCAACAAATGTCATTAAAATAGCCTCACAGAATGACAACAGGTCCCACATTGGGGTCCCTGTCACTCACAGAGTCTTGGAGATGGGCCCCAGCAAATCAGAATGACTCAGTCTGGCCAGCATGTCCGATCATGCCCATGCTGGATAAACATGGCCTTCATCTTGTGGTTTCTTGTTTTGACACTTTCTAAATGAGGATAATATTCCCTATAACTTCAATTAACCCCCCTGCCTCCCTGCTTTCTTGGGACTCCTTTGAATGAAGGCCCACAAGTTTTACCAAGAATATTTTCCATGAGCCCTAGCCTCTTGGCAGTCTCAGCCACCACGTTGGGTGTGAACAAAAAGGGTCAGTGCAGAGCTAGTTGGTGAAGTGGATAAAGCACCGGCCCTGGATTCAGGAGTACCTGAGTTCAAATCTGACCTCAGACACTTGACACTTACTAGCTGTGTGACCCTGGGCAAGTCACTTAACCCTCATTGCCCTGCAAAAAAAGGGTCAGTGCCTCATGAGGCCCTGCCAAATTACTCATCCACGAGCTCAGAGATGTAGAGGTCATCCAGACCAATTCTGCCCCCCCCCCATTCTTTAACAGCTGAAGAAACTAAGGCATGGAGAGGGCTCAAAGGGAGCAAAATATTGTGGTAAAAAAATATGAAAGTTTTTTAACAGTCGGTTAGGATAACTGAAAGACGCCAGTTTTTTTTTAAGGACCACCCTTTCGGGGAGGAGACCAATGGCATGAGCTACGCACGCCAGTCCGCCTGCTTCGCACGTCAGACTGCCTGCTAGCACTCCACTTCCGGGGTGCGAGCTTAAAAGGCAAGGAGAGAACGGAAGTGGGAGTTTTTTCCTACTCTGCTGGCCTCCTGACTGCGCTGCACAGGCTGATGCTGATGAGAGTTTGACTGGGCCCGGCTCGCGGTTAGCAGCAGCATGCGCTTGACACGGTCTCTCTCTCCCCAAAGGTGGCCTTCGGCTTTTGGTGAGTTTTATACAGAATATAGACTAAGCTTAGACTTAAGACGATTTGTATTGTGTTTCTACTTTCCTATCCTTCTAATCAACATCACCTTGTGACTACTATACAATAAAAGCTCTAACTAGAAAACCAGAAGCTTCTTCTATTTACTAGTCTGGGAGATAAATTAAGGGAAAGGTTAAAGAGGGGAGATTTATGATCTAATATCCAATTTTAAATCTCGCAATATCATGGGATTCGAAGGTGCTGAAGCCTGACCAAAATTTAGTGCCTTGCTTTCCAGAATCCATATTCAACACTCAAGCCATTTGCTGCAAAGCTCAGGTGCCACCTCCCACAAGAAGCCTGTCCTGACTGCCCCCAGTTACCAGTATTCTCTTCCTCTGGCAAGCCTTTTGTATATAATTTGTATTCCCTTACTTGTGAACATGTTGTATCCTCCCAGGAGGACCAAAGCTCCTTGAGAACAAGGACTTTTTCCCTTTTAGTCTTCATATTCCCAATGCCTAGCACATTTTAAGGGGGTGGGGTGGGATAGAAACTGGATCTGTATGGGAAACTCTCAGTGACAAGACTCTAATGATGCAGGTCAGCACCTACTCTGAAGCTTACAGTTCTAGAAAATTGCCTAGGGCACTGACAGGTTATGTGACTTACCCAGGGTCATACAACCAGGATATATCAAAGGCAGGGCACTGAACCAAGGCATTCCTAACTCTGAGGTCAGCTCTCTAGTCTGTACACTCCAGCTGCCTTGCACACAGTAAGCTCTTAATGAATGTTTGCTGTGTTGAATTCAATCCTTTTTGACACTCCTAGAAATCCACTCCCCATAAGGCCTAGGATAGTACTCTGCCCACAGAAGCTCAATACATAAGCATGTAAAATCCTGAGGGTCCCCAACTCTTGCTGGGCCTGAAGTCAGGAAGATCTATATGACCCTGGGGAAGTCACTTAAGAAATCTGCCTCAGTTTCCTCATCTGTATAATGAACTGGAGAAGGAAATGGCAGACTATTCCGGTATCTCTGCCAAGAAAACCCCAAATGGGCTCATAAAGAGTCAGACACAACTGAAATGACTGAACAACAACAATGACAATAACAACTAGCCTGAAACTTTCGGGGAGAAAGGAACAGCTGCTGAATCTTAGAAGAGCAATTCTTTCCAGTTTCCTTCTGTACCTCACCTATAAAATTGGGGAAAACCCTGCACTTTTTACCTTATAACGTTGTCAAGTGATTCAAACAGGATAACAGATGTAAAATACTTTTCAGACTGCCAAGAACTGAATAAATGTCAATTATTGTCATTATTATTACTACTACTCAAGAGGCTCCCTTGGAGTCAGAAAATGTGCCTGAGGTTCAGTCTTGGCTTTGACACTGACTTCTCATGTGACCCTGGGCCAATTATTTCATTCCTGAGCCAAAGAGCTGAGCTACAATTTACCCTTAGAAGGCATTTGATACAAGGCCCTTGTTTCCTCTGGATGGTGAATCTAAGAGGCACAGAGATTATATGGGGCCACATGCTATTTGTTTGGCAAAAATTATCTCATTTAATTTTCATGACAAACCTAAGAAGTAGCTGCTATGATCATTCCCATTTTATGGTGAGAGGAAGTTGAAGCACATAGAAGTTAAGTGATTTCCCCAAAACCACACATCTAGTAGTGTACAAGGCTAGATTTGATCTCAGGTCTTTCTAATTCCAGACCCAGCACTCTATCCCAGTACCACGTAGCATCACACAGATCCCAAGTGTACAGCTGGGATTCGAACCTAAATTCTCTGATTCCAAATTCAATGATCTTCCCAGTAGTCTTCACTGACCTTTCCAATACTACAAGATCCTTGAGGGTAGGGACCATTTCTTTTGGTCTTTGCATCACCAGGGCTTCACATAGTGTCACATAGTGATTGAAAGAGTATACTGAGTTGAATTAATATAGTATTTTAAGGTTTGTAAAGCTCTGTTCCTAAATTATCTCATTTGTCCCTCGCAACAACTCTGTGAGGTAAGTGCTAGTATTAGACCTATTTTATAGTTAAGGAAACTAAGAATGAGAAAGGTGAATTGGCTTGCCCAAGGTCACACAAGAAGGATTGGAATCCAGGTCTTCCTGACTCCACATTCAGCACTGCCTCTCAAAAAAAAAAGCAAAGCTAGCCTGAGAATAAAACTCTGGTTGTAGTATGACCTGCTTTAAAAATCTGTGCTCTCCAGTGCTGTGGCCAGGGAGAGCATTTTAATAGGTAGCTATTGCCTTTAGAGCTGAAGGGTTCATTCATCAGTAAAAGTTAGAGTGTGGCTGTGATCCACCTATAGAATAAGTAATCTATGGCATGCTGCTCAGGCATTCAGAAGTCACTGAAATTCTGATTGCCAGATTAAAGAGGAAGATTCCAGAGTCCTATGTGAGGATAATCACAGTCTAGTTTTACCTGACCAGAAAGAAAAGCAGTTAGATGGGTTCATTCTTCTAATGGGATGTGAGAAGAATAAAGAGGGAAAAGTGATGCAGACACATGGGAATCTTCCTCTAACATCTGCAGTTACATTAGGAGATAAATGGTTAGTTCCCTGATAACAACAACTTCAGGACCACGGAGAGGGAATGACTTTTATCTCTGGCCCTCACTTCATTTGAGACTCCTAGCTAAGTGAGTTGGGTCCAGTGATAGGTCTTTAATGTTTTTATTCTCTACCATTTTCTCCTGAGCGTCATCTAGAGGTTAGGCAAGAGTGCATCTAAGGCTCCTTCCAGACCTTAAGACTCTGATTCTGCTCTCTTTTCTTTGGGGCTCTTTGCGTTGCCAAAGGCTCACTTCTGCAGGGGGTGCACTTTGTGAAGACCAAGTATTCAGATTCACACTTGATGCTAAGGCATTCACTCCTAAGAGGGACTGATGAATATTCAAAATGAAAGGGCTGAATTAGACAACATAAGAGGTCCCTTTCATCTCTGTTAGTCTATGTGCCAAAGGTCCTTCTAGTTCTATTCTATTGTAAACCACAACATTTGGGGAAAATAGATATCCTCATTCAGGAAAAGACATAACATTAGTTTTATTTCTTTCTATCAGAAAAGCTGTCATCTATTTGATAGTTTTGAAGGTGATGATATTGATGGCAGACTCACAGAATCTCTTTCAGAAGGACTCAGGGCCCTTCTCATCTAACCCATAACTGAGTAGGAATACCTTCTATGGTATATCTGATAGTGGTCACCCTACCTCTACTTGAAGATCTTGAGGGAGGAAGGATCCCCTGAGACTATTTCATTTCTGTGCAGTTCTGATTTTTAGCAAGTTGAGCTGAAATCTGTCTCCTTGTAACCTTATAACCATGGATCCATGTTCTGTCCTCTAGGATTAAACAAAAAAATCCAATCACCTTTCCATGTAATAGTCATTCAAATACTTAAAGGTATCTATCATGATCTGCCTTGAAATATTCCCTTCCCCAGACTAAATATTCCCAACTCCTTCAATTTATTGTTACATAAAATAGCCTAGAGTTCCCTCAAGACACTGAGGAAGACTATGCCTAACATTTTTCTATAGTAGGTGTCTCTGCACACTTGATTATTGAGACATGGATGTCCTTAAAGATAACACAATTTGGGGCTACATGACCAAAACTAGAATGTCCAAAGCCAGAAAGGCGATAGTGCCATTAAACTTCATTCTGGTCTAAGTACACCTAGTTCAATTTAAGATGCTAGATTTTGGAGCGATATGGACTAATTGGTAAACAAGAATAAAATGATCATGATAGTGACGCAGCTGGATATAGTGAAAAAATCTGTGCATCTGAAGGCAAAAGGTTGGATTCTGCAACTTAAAATTCCATACCCAGAAGTTTCTCTTTCCCCATCTTCATAGCTTGGATTCCCTGGCTTCCTTCAAGTCTCAGCTAAAATCCCATCAGCTACAAGAAACGTTTCCTGATTGCCCTTAAGGCAAGTGCCTTCCCTCTGAGATTATCTCTAATTATGTGTGGATTATATCATATCATATCATGTTATATTACATATAATATATAAAAATTCATACAGAGATATATAAATATATATGTATCTTGTTTATACATATTCATTTATATGTCTTCCCCATTAGAATGTGAGCTCCTTGAAAGCAGATACAGTTTTTTTGCCTTTCTTTGTATCCCCAGAAGTTTAGCACATAGTAGAACCCTAATAAGTGCTTGTTGACTTGACTAAAAGTTTATGACTTGGGACAAGTTACTTCACCTCTGTTTCTAAATTTCTGAATGAGGTGGAGCCAAGATGGTGAAGAGAAGCCAGGAAGTTACCCGTGCTCTCCAAAATTTCCCTCAGAAACAACATTATATTAAGCCTCTAAATGGATTGTGGAGCTATGGAACCTACAAAAAGATGGAGTGAACAATCTTCCAGCTTAAGATAACCTAGAAGGATTTCAGGAAAGGTCTGTCTCACTTGAGTAAAAGGGGAGCACAGCACAGTGCAGAGCATGTCTGGACAAGCCAGCAGAAGGCTCTTACCCACAGCACAGATCAGCAGCTGAGGCCCCTCAGTCCTGGCTCAGCAGGAGACTGGCACAGCAGGCCAGTTGTGAGCCCCGCAGCTTCAATGCAGAAGGCAATCTGCCAGCTGGGGTATCCACTACACAAAAGGTGCAACTGGGCTAGGCTACCCTAGTGTAGTGAGCAAGCCACAAGCTATGGAGGCCTCAGAGCAGAAATCCAGTGATCAGGACCTTGGCCCCAAGCAAAAGAAGTTTGGGTCAGTGGTCCCTGTGCCTCAGGAGCAGAGCTCAATTTCAAAAGGCACAAAATGGGCTGAAATATTAGTAATAAATAGAAAATAACCCTCACCAAAGAAAGCTACCAAGATGACAGGGAAGACCAAAACACAAACTAGAAGAGGACAACAGTGTCAAAATGCCTACACATGAAGCCTCAAGGGGGAATATGAATTGGTCTCAAGACCAAAAAGCCTGCTTGAAAGAACTCAAAAAGGATTTCATAAATCAAATAAGAGAGGTAGAAGAAAAATTGGGAAAAGAAATGAGAGTTATGCAAGAGAGAGCTTGGAAAAAGAAGGACAAAAATTGACTGAGGAAAACAACTCCTTAAAATACAATTGGCCAAATGGAAAAGGAGGTACAAAAGCTGACTGGGTAAAATAATTCCTTAAGAATCAGAATTTGAGGGGCAGCTAGATGGCGCAGTGGATAGGGCACCGGCCCTGGAGTCAGGAGTACCTGAGTTCAAATCCGGCCTCAGACACTTAACACTTACTAGCTGTGTGACCCTGGGCAAGTCACTTAACCCCAATTGCCTCACTAAAAAAAAAAAAAAAAAAAAAAAAAAGAATCAGAATTTGGGCAGATGGCAGCTAATGACTCAATGAGACATCGGGAAGCAGTAAAGCAGAATCAAAACCATGTAAAAATAGAAGAAAATGTAAAATACCTCACCAGAAAAACAAGAGACCTGGAGAATAAATCCAGGAAGGACAATTTAAGAATTACTGGACTGCCTGAGGGCCATGATCAAAAAAAGAACCTTGACAGCATATTTCAGGAAATTATAAAGGAGAACTGCCCCAATGTCTTAGAACCAGAGGAAAGAATCCACCAATCACCTCCTGAAAGAAACCCCAAAATGAAAACTCCAGGAATAGTGTAGCCAAATTCCAGAATTATCAGATGAAGGAGAAAATACTGCAAACAGCCAGAAAGAAACAATTTAAATGTCAAGGAACTACATCAGGATTACACAGGACCTGGTGGCTTCAACATTTAAGGAATGGAGGGTTTTGAATATGATATTCCAGAAGGCAAAGAGGTTTGGAATGCAACAATAAACTACCCAGAAAAACTGAGCATTATCTTTCAGGGGAATGATGGACATTCAATGAAATAGGGGACTTTAAAACTTTCCTGATCAAAAGTCCAGAAGTGAACAGAAAATCTAATATTCAAATACAAGACTGAAGAGACACATAAAAAGGTAAAACAGGAAAAAAACCAAAGGATGTTATTCAATAAGGTTAAAATGTTTACATCTCTACATGAGAAGAAGATACTTGTAACTCTTGAGAACTGTATTTTCATTAGTGCAGAGAGAAGGAGTATACATAGACAGAGGGTAGAGATATAGGTTGATTTTGATGTGATGATATAACGTTTCTTCACCTATATACTAGAGATAATAATATCTGCATTATACTATTAGTCATGTTTGGTATTTCAAGGAACACAGCCACACATCTACCTAAAAATTATTACAGGATTTCCTGAATAACATGCGAGTAATGCATACATACTCATTCAGAAAGAATACAGAAGTGTTATGTGTTCTTCAGTCCATTCACCACTACCTACTGTGTTCCACAACTTCATCTAGCCTGAGAAGGCAAGATTACATATGCAATTGTGCACAGAATATTGATTCTATTCAAAATATTATTACTAGATGGCCCAGAGATGTTAAGGGTCTAGTTTTAGATTGAGGTAGGCAAAGTAAGGTGGATGTCCCTATCTAGAGTAAGCAAACATAAGTGATTATATGAATACAATTATACAATTATAAATAGATGAGATCAGGCTAAACACAGGACCTGTAAATTTCCTTTGAAGTCTAGGACCACATGCATGGGTGCTCATCATTCACTATAACCATCTCTATCTGTATGTCCTTCTTCCTCCTTTGAATAAAGGGGCTGGATCCAGGGGTGTTGTGGGGCTCAAATGAGATAATGAATGTAAAGCACTTTGAAAACTTTAAAGCACTATATTCCTGCGTTGTTGTTGTTGTTGTTGTTAGCTTACAATTACCAGGCCTCCAGTCTGGTGATGACTTCGTTTCCTGAGCCTTCTTTTTGCACTCCTGCTAATCTCAAGTGATGTTTATAGAGCTACATAACTGTGTGCTGGTAAACGGCTAACAACTTGGCTCTCGGGGGAGGGAAGCATGCATACACCCTTAAATTTAATTTATATCATAAACAATTTCGTAAGTCCAAACAATAGACTAAATAATAAATCAAGCTCTGATTTGTAGCTTTTGTGAATTTCTAACATACAAATGCTTACAATGAAAATTTAACATTAGCTCTTGTAAGCAAGTTAGAGCTAACTTCAGCACAGCCCTAGTAGTATCTAACCAACTTGCATCATTCCACTCTTTGACTGATGATATACAGGGCTGCAGCTGTTGAGGCCCCTTCCAAGTACAATGCATGGTTTCCCATATAAATTGCTCAGGCCTCACCCCATCCCCACACGTAAAACATAAAACCATACAAGAATAAAAATGCCAGGGGCAGCTAGGTGGCACAGTGGATAGAGCACAAGCCCTGGATTCAGAAGGACCTGAGTTCAAATCTAGTCTCAGACATTTGACACTTACTACCTGTGTGACCTTGGTCAAGTTGCTTAACCCTCATTGCCCCTCAAAAAGAGGAAAAACAATAATAAAAATGCCTAACTATATCTGTTGTGACAGCACAGAAGTGGAGACACAGGGAGTATCGCCATCCCTGGTATATCCTGAGGGAAAACTGGTGTCTAATCAAGTAACTGCCCTTCGGTCTTAATCATGGTTCTCAAGTTTCTGCCACTGACTAAAGGAACTATCTCATCCTATATAACTATGCTATATAACATAAGGGTTATAAGGTTAAAAGTATTTTTGAAAGATTCACAAAATCAGTTAGAAATCAGCAGCACCATGATCTTGGCTGACTGACTCTCAGGTGGCAAACATGTTCAGGATGGTCAACCCTTTTAACTCAACTTCCCAAACTCTGAGGTTTATGAGTGTGGCTGCTAAGTGAGTCTAGTGACATGGAGGATAGACAATGCTCCAAACCAAGCCAACCGACCTTCCTTTGTTTCCTCTCCCTTTTATACTCTCCCTAAGATTAGAAGTGACCTCAAGAAAAGCATTGACTAGTCCAGATCATATGTTACAATAGTAATGGGTTGGTCTCCAAGGAGCCCCCATCCTGAACTGAGCCCCATCATGCTGAGTCCAAATTAGGCCTCTGTTTCACATAGGAAGTGATCCCCAGACCTTAAGGGGACATGGTTTCTTCACCCATATGTTCTGGGCTGCCAAATGGATACAGAAATCATCAGATTACTAATGAACAGGTTGTGCGTTCTATCTAAGAAAGAGAAGCAATATATATAACACTATCCATCATCCCAACCAGCAGCTCACCGGCCACATCAAAGCTGGGCCTGGGTACCCATAAATCTGTCCCTGACTTGATTACATGATTTGTTCCTCTGTAGATGTTCTTGCTTTGTATCTCTAAGGGGCAGTGACAAGGCAGGATCTGAGGGAAGAAGGGGTATGGGCCTGCCTTATCTCAGAAGCCAGAAGCAGAAGCAGATGGGGGTATGAGCTAAGGGAGACTGGTTCCCAGGGAGATCCGAACCTAAGCACAAAAGCAATACTGAAAATGTGCAGATTGTGTCTACCATAAAGAAGGCAAATTGAGTCCATGAAGGACAGGGGCCTTGTCCAGCCTGAGAATACACCTGTTGCCCATCTACCATTCAATGTTAGAGACTGGGTCAGGTAAATCCAAACCTAACATAAACCTCAATGCAGAAGGAAGGTTATATTTTTCAGCCTACTATGGGATCACAGACCACCCTCCCTCTTGGAAAGACAAATCTCAATTGACATGTGAGCTAGAGATTCCATTTCTTACACATAGGAGCCTCATCCTTGGCCACTTGCATCCCTTGATACTGGAACCCCTGCCACCTCTCGGCTCAGGATTCTTTGTTATATCCTTCCTCCTGTCACCTTCCAAGGAAGTTAGGAGAATTTGTCCAGACCTAAAAGGATAGCTGGCAATCTAAAAGCAATCATAGAAATGGGTCATAAGATTCAATGGCATCGGGGCAGCTAGGTGGCGCAGTGGATAGAGCACTGGCCTTGGATTCAGGAGTACCTGGGTTCAAGTCTGGCCTCAGACACTCGACACTAGCTGTGTGACCCTGGGCAAGTCACTTAACCCTCACTGCCCTGCAAAAAAAATTAAAAAAGATTCAATGGCATTGTAGATTTAGCACATGAAGGAGCTTAGGGGTCTGATTTAAAGGGTCATTTTACTGATGAAGAAACTGAGGCCTAAAGAGGGCAAGTGGCCTGCCCATGATCACACAGGCAGTAGGGAGCAGAGCCAGGATTTATAACTAGGTTCTCTAACTCTAAATCCAATGCTCACAAACCCCTTTTTGTTGTGGCAAAGAACTGGAATGAATGTAGATACCCATCAAATGAAGAATGATTGAAGCAATGGTGCTAAATGAACATAATGGAATATTCCTGTAGGAAGTATTCAGGGAAACTGAGGAAGACTTGTCTGAACAAACGCAGAGTGAAATAGACAGAATCAGGAGAGCGACTTACACCACAACAGTCTAAGGGAAAACAACATTGAAAGAAATCAGAAAGCTGATCAATGCAGTGAATAGAGCTTTCTATTCCTTCCTGCTCTGTTGGGTTGATACAGGGTATCACATGCAAAATACTTTGTGTATCTTACAACCAAATAGGCAGTATGGCCCTAATTTAACAGATGGGGAAACTGAGGACCAGAAAACAGAAAAGACCCACCCACAGTTACACCATTGGCAGGCAGCAGAGGCCAGGGTTGGAACTCAGATTAATTTGGGAGCCAGCACTTTTCCTACCACACCACAGGAGGACTACCTGGGATGTCACAACCCGAATTTGAAGAGAAGGGGTAGGCCCAGAACCATGAAAAGGCAATAAGGCAATACCTCTGTTTGCCTTATTTTCCTGAGCCCCACAATGACCTTCTGTCCCATTCCCAACATTGCTAAGATGTTGTGCTAAGACCACAAAACACATGGTACACACTGGGTACCAACAAATGTTTATAAAAATAAATTTCAAAATTTGGAATTGTGAAAATAAAGTGACTAAAGTGCCCATATTCTTTGACCCAGAGATCAGTCTTCTAGGCACATACTCCAATGAAGAGAAAGAAAGACAGATAGAAAGAAGGGAGGGAGGGAGTCAGAGAGGTGGGAAGGAAGGAGGGAAGGAAGGAAGGAAGGAAGGAAGGAAGGAAGGAAGGAAGGAAGGAAGGAAGGAAGGAAGGAAGCAAGGAAGGAAGGAAGGAAGGAAGGAGGGAGGGAGGGAGGGAGGGAGAGAGGGAGGGAGGGAAGGAAGGAAGGAAGGAAGGAAGGAAGGAAGGAAGGAAGGAAGGAAGGAAGGAAGGAAGGAAGGAAGGAAGGAAGGAAGAAAGAAAGAAAGAAAGAAAGGAAGGAAGGAAGGAAGGAAGGAAGGAAGGAAGGAAGGAAGGAAGGAAGGAAGGAAGGAAAGAAGGAAGGAAGGAAGGAAGGAAGGAAGGAAGGAAGGAAGGAAGGAAGGAAGGAAGGAAGGAAGGAAGGAAGGAAGGAAGGAAGGAAGGAAGGAAGGAAGGAAGGAAGGAAGAAAGGAAGGAAGGAAGGAAGGAAGAAAGGAAGGAAGGAAGGAAGGAAGGAAAAAAGGGAGGGAGGGAAGAAGACAGATCACAATATATCAAAACAATCATAGAAACATTTCTCACAGTAGCAAAGAAATAGACACAAAGTAGGTGCTTTTCAAGTAAGGAATGCCTAAACAGACTTGTGGCACATGAATGAAAATAATAAATATGAAGTATTCAGAGAAACATAGGAAGACTTGGACTTACATGAAATGATGCAGAATAATGTAAGCAACACCTGACAAACAATAGTCCCAATGACAGTAACGCAATACAACAAAACTAAACACCATGTTATTATAATGATGAAGCTTGACCATAAATAAGGTATGAAAATATATCTCACTTCATGCTGTTCAGAGGTGGGGGACTACTGGCATAGAATTTTGCATATACTGTCAGATGCAATTTATGATTGTTGGCCTTACTGAACAACGTTTTTTCCCTTTTCCTTTTTTTAGTCTTTGTTACCAGGGATGGCTCACTGGGTAGAAAAATGGGGAAGGATATATTTGGAAATTAAGGTGATGTAAAAACAAAAGAAATGTTAGAAAAGAAACCATAAGGTTCATTTCATGTTTTCTAGGTTTAACTGGATCCTGATCATGGTCTCATTCCTTTCCAATGGCCTTCCATCATACTGCCCACATGGTCTGCTACGTACCTTCCCTTAGCTTTAAGAACAAATAATACTGGGGGCAGTTAGCTGGCAAAGTGGATAAAGTACTGGCCCTGGATTCCTGAGGACCCAAGTTCAAATCTGGCCTCAGATACTTGACACTTACTAGGTGTGACCCTGGGCAAGTCACTTAACCCTCATTGCCCCACCAAAAAAAAAGAACAAATAATACTTTCGTACTTGTTTCATTTAGTATCCAAATCCATATTCCAGCTACACCAGGAATCCTGCCTCCCCCCCCAGCCCTGCCCAGGAACCATTAGTCCAGGAGAGTGAGTATCTGATATACCACTAAAAAACAAAATCCTCGGCTCACACTTTGCTTCTCTGCTTGCGTTTTAGAAAAAAGTCAGGAATACATCTCTTCAGATAGGAGACAACCTTACGACCAGCAGGTGAAAGGTATTATAGGGAGACTTTTTTCAGCACAACAAAAGAGCAAAATTTCTAACTATCAGAACTGTCAGGTAATGGAAGAGTCTGTTCTGTGAAAGAGTGAGCTCCCTGTCATCAGAAGCGTTAAAGCAGATACTCTCAGGATTTTTCTACTGAGGATATTCTGGAACTGAACAGTAGGCCGACCTATTCATCAACCAATGAACAAATATTTAATAAATGCTTATTATGTGCCCGATAAGAGTCCAGGAGCTAGGGACACAAATCCCAAGCCAGAAACAATTCCCACTCACAAATAACCAGTTTTAAGAGTCTCTAATTCCAAAAATTCAGCCATGTTTATGAGCATCTTTCTCTATTTTTTTTGTGAGGCAATTGGGGTTAAGTGACTTGCCCAGGGTCACACAGCTAGTAAGTGTCAAGTGTCTGAGGCTGGATTTGAAGTCAGGTCCTCCTGACTCCAGGGCCAGTGCTCTATCCACTGTGCCACCTAGCTGCCCCTGGCATCTTTCTCTTAATGGACAATAGTGTCACATTGGAACTGGAAAAGATCTTAGAGATCATCTAGTTTGACCTTGTCATTTTACATATGAAGGAACTGAGGTCTATGGAGGGTAATAATTTGTACAAGATAACTCGTGCGTTAAACAGAATACCTAGAATTTAAACCCAGATCCTCTGACTCCAAATCTAGTGATCAGTAGGCAATACTGCTTGATCATTTCAGAAATGGAGAAAACTCCCCTTTTGGAGTTGTTGTTGTTGTTGTTGAAATAAGCTCTTATTGATTTTTTTAACATCACCATGATTTCCCCAGTAACTCTTTCCCTCTCTCTCACAGAGAGCCATCTCATATAATAAATACCATTTTAAAGAAAAAATGGGGGAAAATCAGCATAATTTATCAATCCATCTATTATGAAACTTTGGAGAAGTCAAATGGTGGTTTTCTGTGTTATGTTTCTTCTTTAAATTCAAACATCATATCTCAAAATTCCAGAGAGGTGCTAGTCTATCCCTGAATCCCAATCATCCATTCTTATCAACAGCCTCTAGGACTCCAGATTAGTCCCAAGAAGCCCATTCCTACCTTTAATGGTTCTGGTAACTTAATGACAAGACTAAGTCTCTTGATCCCTGAGGCCATCGTAAGATAGATCAATACCAATTTGTACCTAAAGGATACCAATGAATCTGGAATAGTCAAGTAACCACTGTAGTCAACACATTTGGCATCCTGTGAGGAATCCTAGGTAACCCAGGTCTCTGCTCTAAAAAACTCACATGATATTCAACTTCTGTTTATTATTAGGCAAAGCTGGCATTGAGTATTTCAAGACCATCTGGAGAAAGGGTACATCAGACCTAATTAGAGCTGAACTTCTCCAGGCTGCCAAGAGTGGCGGGGGTGAGGGGAGGAGTGAGGAACTGTACTTGATATTGTTGCAATGGTCCAAGATGTAGCACACATCTGGCACTGGCCAACTCTTCTAAGGAAGACCAGAAGTTTCCAGAAACCCTGAGGTACAAAATAGAAAGGCTGAGTGGAGATACAAATACTAAGTCCCCCTTCTAAACCTTCAATTCCCCAGCTTAGCATACTGGATAGAGTTCTAAACTTGGAAAAAGAAAGAAATGAGTTCAAATACTAACTTAGGCACTTATTGGTTGTATAACATTGAGGAATCAAGCAGCTAAAATGTCACTAAAGACCACCAACATATTGGGGAGCATAGTGCCTAGCATGTATTAGCTGCTTAATCAATGCTTGACAACTGATTAATCAAGGCAAGGAACTAAAGTTAGATTTTAGGCTGAACAAACACCTCTCTCAGCCTCAGTATCCTCATCTATAAAATGGGGAAAATGTCATTCTTGTTGTTCATTTAAGAGTACCTTTCTCACAGAGTTATTAGGATCAAACGAGAAAAGATAGGGTGTCCCAAAAATCTTAGTACACTTTTAAGCTTTTTTTTTGGGTGAGGCAATTGGGGTTAAGTGACTTGCCCAGGGTCACACAGCCAGTAAGTGTTAAGTGTCTGAGGCTGGATTTGAACTTAGGTCCTCCTGACTCCAGGGCCGGTGCTCTATCCCTGCACCATCTAGCTGCCCCTAATTGAAAGGATGTAATATTCTTTTCTTTTCTTTTTTTGTGGAGCAATGAGGTTAAGTGACTTACTCAGGGTCACACAGGTGGTAAGTGTCAAGTGTCTGAGACCGGATTTGAACACAAGTCCTCCTGAATTCAGGGCCAGTGCTTTATCCACTGTGCCACCTAGCTTCCCCCCCCTTTTTTTTAAATTAAATTAGTTTCTTTTCTTTTCTTTTCCTTTTTATTTTTTTGGTGAGGCAATTGGGGTTAAGTGACTTGCCCAGGGTCACACAGCTAGTAAGTGTCAAGTGTCTGAGGTTGGATTTGAACTCAGGTCCTCCTGAATCCAGGGCCAGTGCTTTATCCACTGCACCACCTAGCTGCCCCCACTTTTAAGCTTTAATAGGTTCTGAAACACTTTGTGTATGTAAAGCACTTGGTAAACCTCCTTCAAACAAATAAACACCTTCAGAAATATTAGTTATTATGACTATGATTATCAACATCAACCATTATTGAACTCAGACTCAAACAAATCTCTGTTTGGGGCATTGGTGATACAAAGATACAAGACAAGCATAGTCTCTGTCCTCAAGGACCTTACAGTCTAATTGGGGGAAATGACACATACTTAGATAAGTCTGATAGAAGGCAGTGGGTAATGATGGCAAAGGTGAGACAAAGCACTCTATGAGAATTTGAGGAGGAAGACGATGCTTTCAATAGGTGGAGGGTACTGAGGTGAGACCTTCAGGGAGAATAGGAGCATTTTAATTGGGCCTTAAAAGGAGAGACAAACAGATGGATGGATGGATGGACATACAGACAGAGGAAGAGGGAGAGGGAGAGAGGGAGAGAGAGAGAGACAGAGACAGAGACAGAGAGAGACAGAGACAGAGACAGAGACACAGAGAAAGAGACACAGAGAGACAGAGACACAGAGAGACAGAGACAGGTACAGAGATACAGAGACAGAGAGAGAGAGAGAGAGACAGACAGACAGAGAGAGAGAGAAAGGTATTGGAAATGAAGAAGGTAGGCATTATACCAGGTACAGGGGAGTGAATGGCAATAATGCTCCTGAATGGGAGATGGGAGAATAAAGGATGTGATTGGGGGCCAGCTAGCTGGGGAGCTGGGCTGGAATACAGGGGACATAGAAGGAGTATGCAATAAGCCTGGAGAGGTCAGCTTCCAGCAAAACTCGTTGGCCTTAAGAGGTCTGGAAAGGGAGATGGAAGCTATATTGGAACAGGCAAGTATGAAATGCTAGGCTAAGGAGCTTGTATTTTTTTCCAAGAGCTAATAGAGAGGTTTCTGAACAAAGGACTGAACCTGTCAGGCCCGTACAGGGGGAAGATTATCTTGGCAGCTGTGAGAAGAATGAATTGGAAAGAGGAAAGTAGCACTTAGAAAGCTCATACAGAAGCTCAGACAAGAGCTGATGGGGGCCTGAATTAGGGTAGTGGACATGGGACTAAGAGGAGGGGAAGATGAAAGAGATTGTGAGGCAGAATTGACTGGTTAGATGGGAGGAGAATAGGTCAGGGAGCCAGGAGAGCCAGGGATACCTACAAGGCTCTGAGACTGTGTCCCCAGCAGGATGGTGGGGCCCTTGGAAGGAAAAACCAGGTCTGCCATCCCTTCCAGGAGGGCCGACTTCAATTAGTGCCTCCTGGTACAAAAAGTGACAATCTTCTTAGTGGCAGCTCTTGTCACTGCTTCTGTAAAACATTGAATGTGACAAGTCTGACGAGAGAAAGTTACCCCATCTTCTAGGCCAAGCTAAGTTCCCATGACATTCTTCCTATCCCACCCCACCCCCTCACTTCCCACTGCTGTGGGGAGGAGGGAGCGGAGGGAGGGGCAGCAGCTGCTCCACAGTCCATCCCTGTCTTCTGTATACCTCGCATCTGAGCAGAAGCCAACTGGTAAGAAAATGAGGAGTCTAGACTAACCAAGAGTTTTCAAGGCCAAGAAGTGTTACTGGCAGTTGGCCTTCCAGATGTGGACATAAACAGCTGTAAATAGAATTTTGCGGGGCAATGAGGGTTAAGTGACTTGCCCAGGGTCACACAGCAAGTAAGTGTCAAGTGTCTGAGGCTGGATTTGAACTCAAGTCCTCCTGAATCCAGGGCCAGTACTTTATCCACTGTGCCACCTAGCTGCCTCCTAGAACTAGAAATTTTTGTAGCTGGAGCAAGTACCAAATCTGCCTAGGACAAGTGGCACAAAGTATGCCTAAAGTTGAGAGGGAGGAAGAAATTGTCTTGTGGGTGAGAGGTGACAGATAGGGACCCAATGACGTGTTTGAGATTAAGGGGAACAAAACAGGGAGGGAGAGGAACTGCCCTCAGGCCTCCATTTGATAGTTTGCTATTTTCACTCATTGTTTACTAATGCAGTGCCAAGGTGCTGCTGAAGGACTTCAAGTGCTGTTGCACCCTCTAAGTTCCCCACACTGGGGCAGAGTCCCAGTCATCCCACTCTCGTTTTGACTCTGTGGATACTCATGGCACTTATTTTGTTTTCATCTTGCTCCTTATCAGAAAACCACATTTCCCCCTTCTAAGAGAGCCAAGTGCTCCAGGCAAACTGAATCCAGAACAAGGAGCAATATAAACAAGTCTTTGCTCTAAGAACTCTCCAAGCCAGTGCTCAGCCAGTTATAGATCATTATGCCAAGCTTCAGGATGTTAACCTCTCTTTCCAGACTGATTTCACATCATTCCCCCTCATACATTCCACATTCCAGCCATACTGACCTGCTTGATATATTCCCTATATAAGACATTCAATCTCCTACCTCAGAACCTTTGCACAGGCTGTCCCCTATATCTGGAATGCCTTCTCTCCTCACATCCATTTCTTGGAGTCTTGAGCTCCTTTCTGTTTTTATTTTTATTTTTTGTGGGGCAGTGAGGGTTAAGTGACTTGCCCAGGGTCACATAGTTAGTAAATGTCAAGTGTCTGAGGCTGGATTTGAACTCAGGTACTCCTGAACCCAGGGCCCCTGCTTTATCCACTGTGCCACCTAGCTGCCCCCTTGAGCTCCTTTCAATATTCAATTTAATCACCATCTCCTACAAGCTGCCTTTTCTGATGCCAGTACCTCCAGAATTGTTTTACATTCATTCTATACACATATATGTTTACTTCTCTGGACATACGTTGCTTTTTTCCAGTAGAATATAAGCTGTTGAGGGCAGGACCATTTCAATTTTTCCCTTGCATCCTCAGCATAGTACCTAATATTAGTCATACTGAATTGAATGAAAGAAATACAGCACTTGCCACATCAACACTCCTTCCTAATAAATAGAGGGGCCAAGAACCTACCTCTGCCAATCATTCTCCTATCAGGCTAAGAAAGAATCTGATTTTAGCATGATGTCACTAAGATCTCAGAATTATTGGGAAGGGCGAGGGTAACATGCATACTCATTCCTGTCATCATGGTACCCAAAAGAAACCCTCCTCTACTTCCAACAAAGTCTATGAAAGTGAAAGGTGTGGCCATTTCCACAGGTCTGGGCCACGTAAGTGTCCACCACGTTTCTCCAGCCACAAATAACAGGTCTTCTTCAGTTCTCACTGGACCCAGAGTGGAAGAGCCTGGCCCCAAATGCATAACCCAGAAATACCCTAAAGCCATCCATGACATAAGCCCCAAGGACAAAAGCAGACACTGCTCTTGTGCCAAGAAGGAAGAATCAATAAACATACGTGATGCCTCTGGCTAAGGTCCAGGCAGCTCCACAATGGGCAATGCAGTTCCTGATCCCAAAGCACCTGGCTCTATCCCCAAAGATCCAATCAGGGTAACAATGCAAATCACTTCTGTTTGGAGGTGGAGGGCAGCGTGTACTGTTATCATCAGCAGCACACTTGTTACCAGGGCACTTGGCTACCATCACTTTTGACTAAATCCAGTTATGGTCCAGCTCAGTCCTCTCTTTGGACTCCATTTAAAAAAATTTTAATTGAGAGGCAGCTAGGTGGCACAGTGGATAAAACACCAGCCCTGGATTCAGGAGGACCTGAGTTCAAATCTGACCTCAGACACTTGACACTTACTAGCTGTGTGACCCTGGGCAAGTCACTTAACCCTCATTGCCCCACAAAAAAAAAAATAATTTAAATAGTTTCTTTTCATAAGACTTACATTTCCCACTATATCCTTCCCTTCCAATTCCTTGCAAAGAAGAAAAAAAGAGGAAGAAAAAACATTCAGCAAAATAAACTGACATATCAAAACACGGCCCAAAAGCCTGGCCTTCTATACAGCTCTCTCCCTCCCCCACTTTTCTTTGGGGCCCAGTTTGACCATTATTATTTCAGAGCATTTATTGTCAGCCATTTTGCTTCTGTTTTTCCTTCCCTTGATGTTACTCTAGTTAGTGTATTTATTGTTTTACAGCCTCTGTTTATTTCCCTTTGCACTGGTGCATCTGAATCTTCCTCTTTCTCTCTAAATTGATCATGTTTATCATTTCTGGTATCACAGGAATATTCCATGGCATTGATGAGCCCCACTTTATTTAGCCATTCCCCAATTGATGGACATCTCTCTCTCCTGTTCTTGCTTGACACAAAGACTGTTGCTATGACTATATGGAGCCTTTCTTTTTTGGACTCCAATTCTTTCCCAAATGAAATCGTCTCAAGTATGACCGGCCTTGAGGAAGAAGATGTTCTGAACAATTGTCAGCCGTCTAGATAAAGACGAGATGCTAAAGTGCCTCTTAATCCAAAGACTGCCTTCACTTTCCTATTTGAAGAGCAATGGCTTCAAAGCATTTCCATGGTACTTGAATGTCTTATTCTAAAGAACAGTATTTTCTCTGCTTAGGGAGCTTTTAAAAAACTCTTTGACACACTCTGAGAATATGTTACCTAAACCAGAGACCTAACTAGCCTGGGGAGCTCAGATTTTTGCCCCATGGTGATAACCCTGACAAGGCTTCCCTTTTTCCTCAAGGAACACCCTTCTTCTTCACAGTGACAGCCCTCTCCATGTCTCACTGCTGGGGGCCGGGGGGGGGCGCTGAAACTGACCATGCCAAACACTCTGAGGAACAGGTGCCTCCTACTAGTATGAATGAACCCAAGGTGGTACTGTTTGCTGCCTGACCCAGTAATATCCTTTCTACCACTTCCACTCAACTGCATTTGCCCCAAGTATAGCCCTGGCTAAATGCAGCCCTGACTAAGCTAAATGATAAATACAGGTAAGATTTCATGGAGATGTGTGTTATTTTCTCACCCATGGGAAATGAGGGCTTTCATGATTTGCTACCCTGAAAACAAGATTTATTTGACTCCTGCAGTGATGTGAATAGCTTTTGTTTCTGAGTCCCCAAAAGGTTTGGTTCAGAGCAAAAGTTTCTCCTAATCATGTTGGGGTTGAATTCATGGGATCACAATTTTTAAAATGGAAAGGACTTTAGTGGTTATCAAACCCAACCCCTTCATTTTACAGAGAGAGAAACTGAGATCCCAAGAAATTAAACACTTTGTAGTCAGGATTTGAACCCAGGTCCTCTGACTGCAAAATCAAGCAATCATTAAGTGTCTATTAAATACTCTGTGCCAAGCACTGACCTAAGGAGTAGAGACAAAGGAAAAACAAAAACAATCCCTGTCCTCAGGGAGCTTACATTCTAATGAGCTTGGAGAAGTCACTTCCCCTCTCTGGGCCTCAATTTCTTCATCTGTAAAACCCATGCTCTACATAGATAACAAAGAGATTATCTGAAGCACTGGTATGCCCATGTCATGTCAGTTCCAGTAAACTCTAATGCCTCTCTATTACTTTTAGGATCAAACATAAACTCCTCTGTTTGAAATTTAAAACTTCTCATACATTATTCTCTTCTATGTTCTTTATGTCCTCACATATATTGCAGCCTAGAATTATGGGAAGGGGTCAGATTCTGAAAAGCTTTAAACTTCAAACAGAGGAGTTTATGTTTTAGCCAATTGAATTTACTGATCCATGCTTCAGGAAATCTCTTTGTCAGCTATGAAGAGGATGGATTTGAGTTGGGAGAGGCAGGAAGAACAATAAGGAGGCTCCTCCATCTCTGTACCATCATGTAAACACCTTCCAAGTCACCATTCTTTTGGAAATTACCCACTTTAGCAATCTGTGTCAGTTTCAAATTGTTCCTCCACTGATGGAGTGAGGAATGAGGGGGAGAAGTATTGCTACTGACTCAATCTCCGTACTTGTGGCATCTGAGTCAAGAGTCAGGTTTAGTTCCCCATCTCTATAAAAGCCATGATCATTGTGTAGAAGAGACAAAGGATCCAGACATCCCACACATCTATGAAAATGAGAGGTAGAATGCAATACCGAAGTATGGGCTAGTCTACAGGTAGCTTCTCGACGGTGGCCCATCAACGACTCCCATCTCTCTTTGAGAGTCCGGTCGACACAAGGTTCCAACCATGGAGCCCTTTAGGGACTAGGTACCAGTATCTACTGTCTCCTGCAAATAAGACCCAATCATACCTTTTATCCTAAGTCCTTCTTCCTTCTTCCCCCTGTGTCCTTCCTTGTCATGAGTCAGCTAACTGCTGTCATATCACAACTGAAATGTCACAGAATAAAGGCCTACTACTTTGGGTATTACTGACCTGCCTGATTCTTTGAGAATGAACGAACAAACATTTATTAAGTACTGACTATGTGCAGCGCACTATACTTATCACTGGGAATACAAAGAAAAGGAAGACAGTCCCTGTTCTAAAGAAACTCACATTCTAATAGAGGAGACAGCACATAACAGAGGTTTTAGCTGCAAGTCAGACGGAAAGGCCTCATGGTCCTTAGGATGCAGCAGCAAGGCAGATTAATAAATTTTTTTGAATGGCTTTTCCTCTGATAAAACTACATCCATTTCTATTTTTTTTTCAGTGAGGCAATTGGGGTTAAGTGACTTGCCCAGGGTCACACAGCTAGTAAGTGTTAAGTGTCTGAGGCTGGATTTGAACTCAGGTACTCCTGACTCCAGGGCCGGTGCTCTATCCACTGCGCCATCTAGCTGCCCCCATTTCTCATGTTAAACCAGTTGATAGTGCCAAAGGCTTTAGTGGTAAGATCTTTCTTGTCTAGGTATTCAGTAGCTGTAGCTCCTGAGGAGGCAGAGGCTGCAACATCTGCCCTTTGGTGGCACTTGGTCAGTACCTAGAAGTGATGGTTGAGGTGGTAGTGGTTGCTTGACTCACTTCGTGGGCATATTCTGCTTCCTGTTTCTCCTTGCTGCTTCAGTTAGGCTGGCTTAGCTTGTGTCTCTCCTTTACACTTATCTAGGAGCATAATTCACAGTCTTATCACTGGGAGATATTTTGGAAGCCTCCATACCTGTATTTGAGCAGCAATCCCTTAGACAATTAGATGCCCCATTGATGGCACTTAGAGAAAGAAGAAAAAAGAAAAAAAGGCAACCTCTTAGTCCCTGACTACTCTGGGACAGAGCTATACCAAGCTCTGTTTTCAGGGAAAAAATGTCTTCCTAAATTTTTGCCATCTTTTGGAGTGGGTTGTTTTTTCTATAGAAAAGAAAAAGAAAACGAGAAATGTGTTTGGGCAAAAGAATAGGTGAAGGGCAATTGTGCAAGAAGGGCATATTGGAGCCAGGTTATAGAGGGCCTTGAAGTGCAGGATGAAGAGGTTGGGCTTTTTGGTAGACAATGGGAAGCCATTGAAGATTTTTGAACAGGGGACAAGTTTGTGAGTCAAAATTTGCATAAACTTCAGTTGTTTAATGAGTCCATTTGCCAGCCAACTTGGTTCTTCTGGGGCCAGAAGCAGCATCTGAAGAAAGACGAGGTGCAGGAAGAGGCTCAAGATGGCACTATCCACTCTTCCTTAGGTGGATGATTCTTGAGGTACCAAGGCAAGCTTACTTTAGGAGGCAGGGATTTATTTATCTAGTGACCTGTGGGCTAGCTTCAACTTTTGTCCTGTAAGGAAAGGCAGACATAAAAGTACATTCCTTATTCTTTTTTTTTTTAGGGCAATGAGGGTTAAGTGACTTGCCCAGGGTCACACAGCTAATAAGTGTCAAGTGTCTGAGGCCGGATTTGAACTCAGGTACTCCTGAATCCAGGGCTGGTGCTTTATCCACTGTGCCACCTAGCTGCCCCTACATTCCTCATTCTTGTTCTTTTTGTCCCATGCCTTTGCCAATAAGATCCACTGTGGTGAGAGTGGATTTCCCTATGTGCCTGTTGAAGTCAATCCCCTCCTTCAGGACACCTTGTAATTCCTCCTGCTCAGTTCCACCCCCAACCATAGTATCTCTCCTTTCTCAGATGTCTCCTATTGCTTAGCCTGGGTGTCTCCTTTGCACTTACCTAGGAGCATAATTCACAATCTTATCATTGGGAGGTACTTTCGAAGCCTCCAGGCCTGTACTTGAACAGCTATCGCTTAGACAACTAGACAACATCCCCAGTGGTCATCCAGCCTCTGATCAAAGACTTCTTGACTTTTCCTTAGCATCTTACACCAGTGACCACCCTTTTCTCCTGAATAATCTCTTTTTTCTGAATTTTTGTGACGCAGCTATTTCCTTGTTCTCCTCCTACCTGCTGCAGTTCCTCCTCAGTTTCCTTGGGTGAATCATCTCCGTCATGCCTAACTGTGGGTGTCCCCCAAGACAGTATCAAGCCCTCTTCTATTCTCTTGTCACACTCTCTCACTTGATGACTTCATCAGCTCACGTGGGTTTAATTACCATCTCTGTGCTGATGACTCCCAGATCTTTTTTCCCAACTCTCATCTCTGTTCTGAGCTCCAGCCCTTCATCACCAGCTTTCTACTGGACATTTGGAATTTGATGTACAGTAGACATCTCAAATCTAAGATATGCAAAACTAAACTCATTATCTTTTCCCCCTAAATCCATCCCTATTCTGAACTTCTCCATTTTTGTCAAGGGCATCACCACCCTACAGTCAGTCACCCAGGTTCACAAAACTCAGTGTTATCCTCTAAGTCCTCATTTGTCCTCACCCTCACATCCATTCAGTTGTAAAATATTGTCACTTCTACCTTCATGTTGCTCACATCTGTACCTTTATCTCTACCCATATAACCACCACCCTAGTTCAGACCATCAACATCTCTAGCCTGTACTATTGTAAAAGCCTCCCAATTGTCCTCATCTCTTCTCTCTTCAATTCATCCATCGCATAGCTACCTAACTGATCTTTTCAAAAGTGCAAATCTGACCATATTACTCCTCTACTCAATAAACTCCACTGGCTCACCTTTAGAGTTAGATATAAACCCTTCTGTTGGGCATTTAATCTCCTTCACAACCTGGCCCCAGACTAAGCATCTACTGTTATTATACACAACTCCCCTTGAGTCACACCACAATCTAGGAAAACTGTTCTTCTTACTTTTCCTTATATAGCTCTCTCCATCTCCAGCTTCTTTGTACTGGCTGTCCTTCAAGCCCTATTGCTTCCTCAGCCCTACTTCTCAAAATCTCTAGTTTTATTTTCTTTTTTTTTTGGTGAGGCAATTGGAGTTAAGTGACTTGCTCAGGGTTACACAGCTAGTAAGTGTCAAGCGTCTGAGGCTGAATCCAGGGCCAGTGCTCTATCCACTGTGCCACCTAGCTGCCCCTCTAGTTTTCTTAAAGGCCCATTTCAAGCATTATGTTCTCTATAAGGTATTTCCTGATCCCTTCCAACTGCTAATGCACCTCTCTAAAGTCACCTTCCATCCATTTTATATCTCCATCGTGTTTGTGCGTGTGCATGTGCGTGCGTGCACGTGTTGTCTCCTCTATTTAGACTAAATTCTTTGGGGACAGGGACTGTTTTCACTTTTATCTCTCTCCAGAACCTTGAATGGTGTCTGGTACATTTTTGTTGTTGTTCATTCATTCAGTCAAGTCTGACTCTTCATGATCCCATGGACCATATCACACCAGACCCTTCTGTCCTCCACTATCTCTCAAAGTCTGTCCAAACTCATGTTCATTGTTACCATGACACCATCCATCCATCTCGCTCTCTGCCGTCCCCTTTTCTTTTTGCCTTCAAACTTTCCCAAGGTCAGGGTCTTTTCCAAAGAGTCCCATTTTTCCTTGTGTGGCCAGAGTATTTAAGCTTCAGCTTCAGGATATGACCTTCTAGTGAATAGCCTGAATTCATTTCTCTAAGTATTGCCTGATTCCATCTCCTTGCTGTCCAAGGGACTCTCAAAATTCTTCTCCAGCACCACAATTGGAAAGCATTGATTCTGTGGTGCTCAACTTTCCTTTTAGTCCAAAACCCCAGAATACCAAGCACTTAATAAACACTTGTTGATTGAAGACCTCAGGGTAAGGGGGAACACACTACCCTTAGGCAGCCCATTATCCTCTTAGACAGACTTGATTCTCATTTCTTTCTTCCTAACATCAAGCCAAGATCAGTCTCTCTGGGACTTCTGCCCACTGCTGAGCCTGGTTCTCTTCTCTGGGATCAAACAGAATGGTCTTCTCTCTCTTCGACATGACAACCTTTCCAATAACCAAAGATCCTTATTGTGTCTTCCTTAATATCTTGGTGTCGCTCATTGTCTTCTGTCTTTTTTTCCATGGCAATGGGGGTTAAGTGACTTGCCCAGGGTCACACAGCTAGTAAGTGTCAAGTGTCTGAGGCAGATTTGAACTTGGTTCCTCCTAAATCTGGGGCTGGTGCTTTTTATCCACTGTGACACCTAGCTGCCCCTTGTCTTCTGTCTTCAACTGTAATCTCCATGAGGACAGGATCTGTCTCATATTTCTTCACATTCTCAGAACTCAGCCTGGTCCCAGGCACAAAGTATGACCTTAATAAGTGAGCTATCTCCGGAAGCAATGACCTCCCCTTCACTGGACATCTTTAAGCAGTGGCTGACAGTCTCCCTTTCAGATCAGTTCTATAAAACATTGTTTTTCAGGTGTGGTTTGAACTAGATGGACACAGAGGTGACCACAAAGTCTCCAATTCTGTGCTTCTGAGAACAGAGTTGAAGCTCTGACCTCAAAATTCTGTGGCCCAGAATTATGGATCTGGGCCCAGCCTGTTTTGTGGGGATGATCTACGTTAGCAGATCAAACACAAAATCCTGGTTCTAGAACTGTAAGGGATCTCAAAGGCCATTTAATCCCATCTAATCATTTTATATATGAGGAAACCAAGGCCCAGGGAAGTTATGTGACTTGTCCAAGGTAACACAGGCAGTTAACATTAGAGCTAGGATTTAAACCCAAGCCCTCAAAGCCTGGAATGAGTACTCTTCCCACTGTACTTCTAGTGTACATCAGCAGTCAGGGTATGATATTGTTCTTATAAATAGCTCATATAGGGCAGCTAGGTAGCACAGTGGGTAAAGCACCGGCCCTGGATTCAGAAGTACCTGAGTTCAAATCTGGCCTCAGACACTTGACACTTACTAGCTGTGTGACCCTGGGCAAGTCACTTAACCCCCATTGCCCCCCAAAAAAACCCAAAAAGCCAAAAAATAAATAGCTCATATAAGAAATACCTGCTCTACCTTCACTGCTTCCTAGGGAAACAGATAGTGTTATCATGCTGTGCTTGCTGAGTGGAATAACTTGACAATGAGGCATCTTCAGGCATTTGCCAAAATACCTTTGGCTTACATTTGTAGCTTTCATAATGATAATCTAATTTGGTTCCATCTTGCCAGATCCCCTGAGATATAGGCAGGGGGTATGATTCCCATTTTGCAGATCAGAAAACAGAGGCTCAGAGTGGTCAAGTGCTTTACCCAGGATCACACAACTGAGTTTTCTACCTCAGTGTTCTTGTTTTCCATCCAGACTGCCTTCCATTACACCCTAATAGCGAGCAGTGAGTGTGTGCCAGCTTCTTACCTTCCACCTGTGTCTGCCCAAACCAAGGCTGGGCTCTCCTGCTAGTGTCAGCACTTGGATTTCCTTCTTCTCAGAGGCTCAGAGTACTCATGCTGAGCTCACCAGCTCTGGACTGTGGACAGACAATTCGAGGGCTCGCCAGTTCCAAAGGACTGTGTCATATGCATGGCTTACTAGTTCCGTTTCATTCTTGATATACCCTTGACATTAAATATCAAGGCTCTGGCATCCTGAACTAGGGTAATTAGAGCTCTTAAACGGAAACAACAGGGCCACTCTCTTCCTGCATCCTGGCTATCTCACTGATGACCATGGCTGCGCTTGATTCCAGGGCCCAGCGGCCAAACTAATAGAAAGCATGGGCTCTGCATACTTCATGGTTGGGGGAGGGGGTTAAGTGGAAGGAGGACCAGAAGGGGAGAGAAGACATCTAGGTTAGCATCCTGGCTTTCCCACTACCTTACCTTGTGATTGTTTTTAATAATGTGACATCAGGGGCAGCTAGGTGGCACTGAAGTAGATAAAGCACCGGCCTTGGATTCAGGAGGACCTGAGTTCAAATCCGGCCTCAGACACTTGACACTTACTAGCTGTGTGACCCTGGGCAAGTCACTCAACCCTCATTGCTCTGCAAAAAAAAAATAGTGACATCCTTCATGTCTAAAGGTGATGCTTTAAGCATCAGATCAGATCATAGGATATACACAAATATAAGAAAACTCAAGATATGTAACAAATGAATTTCTGGGCAAAGGGTACAATTGATTTAGCACTAGAAAGCTCTTCAGAGGTCATATGTATCCTATGATCTGATCAGAAAGGAACACTGACTGACTCAAGTTCAAACGGGAAGGAAGTAGCCAAGCTAGGATTCAAACCCAAGTCCTCTGATTCCAAGTCTGATGTAGATTGTGTTCCTTACAGTGAGGTTGCCTGGTCTGCCTGTGATCAATTGCCTAACCTCCTTTACATGGCTGGCTAAAGCCATGGAACTGATTTTTTTTTTCTCTGCGAAATGCTAACTAGCCTGTAGAGGGATGGAATTGCTGACCTCAGCCTCCTTAGCACACAGCTCCCTCCATCTGAGCTAACCAGTCCAGTACAAGTTACTAAAAATAATGCCCCTCAGGCACCTCTAATTTAGAGGCAGGAAAGTATTTTTGAAAGTGGACATTATTTACACCTTCTTGGTGGACACACTGTGTATATGAAATGAGGGACAGGTGCATTCACATCTCAAGAACACTTGGGACCCAACAGGAGGAAAACCGATTAGAAATTGTTCTGTCAGTCTGGGGAGTGCTACAAACTGTGAGAAGCCAAGATTTGTCTTCCCTGCTTACTTAATCACTAGCTGTTTAATAGAAGAGATGGGTTCCAATTGTAGATGTGGTAATTTACAACTTGAGAGCTTTTTAGTTTTCCAATTTAGGGGAACGGAAGCTATTTCAGGATGGAATGATTTTTAAATATAACTAGAATTTAACCATTCTAAAAATAAGCCCTGAAAACAAACAGATGATCTAAAGCCAAAGGAAGATTTACCTTCTGTCTCCCACCAGGAGGTAACAGGGAATGGCGTTGTTCCTTTCTGTCACACAGAAATGACGCCAGGAACTGGAGCCCCAAGCAGATTAGAAAATGGGTACCCAATGATCTTATTTTCAAAAAAAAAAAAAAAAGAAAAGAAAAGAAAAAAAGAGGTAGGCAGCTGCCTCTCTACATGGTGCAAAGACTTCTGGGAAGTTCTCTCCAACACATATAACTGTCTCCCTCCCCCATCTCTACCACTAACCTGTCACAATGCCTAATAATTCCACCATCACAATTTAATTCCTCAGAAATTTCAAAGCCTTACAATCTTCCTGAGGCCCCTGTAAAAATGCTAAGACCCTAGTTATTAAGCAAGGGGTTTTCATTCATTGGTTCATTTGATAAGAATTTATTAGACGTCTACTACATACCAAGCACAGTGCTAGGTGTAGGGGATACAGAGACAAAACCAAAATAGCCCTTGCCCTCACAGAATTTAGATTTGTATGTACCCATATAAGTAAATACAAAATAGATAGCAAAGGAATTTCTTAGAGGAGGCTGCTGGTAGTTAGGGGAGTGGGATGAGGATCAAGAGAAATTTCTGAGCATTAAAAAATGATAGGGGGGGGGGCGGCTAGGTGGCACAGTGGATAAAGCACCGGCCCTGGATTCAGGAGTACCTGAGTTCAAATCCGGCCTCAGACACTTGACACTTACTAGCTGTGTGACTCTGTTAACCCCAATTTCCTCACTAAAAAAAAAAAAGATAGGGACACAGGGTTTGTGGAAAGAAGCATTGGGGGAAGGGGCAGCTAGGTAGCAGTTAGGTGGTGTGGTGGATAAAGCACCAGCCCTGGATTCAGGAGGACCTGAGTTCAAATGTGACCTCAGACACTTGACACTTACTAGCTGTGTGACCTTGGGTAAGTCACTTAACCCTCATTGTCCTGCAAAAGAAAAAAAGAAGAAGAAGTGTTGGGGGAGAGACGACTCCCAACTGGCTGCTGAAGACAGAATGACTTCCCCTATGTGATGGTTTTGTCTTGGACAGGCCCTACTCCAACCTGAAGCCAAGGCCTGGGGTGCGTCACATCCTTTGTGCTTTGTCTCCTGATCCACTTTAGTCATTGAGAAATTTTTACCCACTGCCGCTACTTTCCCCTGAGCTGGCATCAGCAACTAGACTAGGTGATACAAGTGAAGGGCAAGAAATCTTGGCCTAAGTGAACCATTACCTCTTTCCAGGCTCTGCTGAGGCCTTCCCAGAATTCTGCTGGGTGCTTCTGTCAGGGTTTGTACTCTCCTGCCCTCTGCTCTTTTGGAGCTCAGCAAAGTTGAAAATGATATTCGAGCTAAATTGTTCCAAACTGAACTGTGATTTCATGATGTCCACAAGGGACTAAGCAGGAGCAGCCAGTTCATTCCAGCTTGTCATTGGCAAAGGATAATACAAAACTGGGGCCACAGGCCACAGGGATTTTGCTTCCTGTTGGAAACATTGTTTGCCTCTATTCCCTCGCCCCTTCAGAATTTGCTTTTCCAAGGGGCAAAAATAGTTGCTTACTCGGTGGCGAATATAGCCAAAGCAACACTTCTCCCTTTTATTTACTTCTCCATCTGTGTACAAGCTTCATCAATGATGACAGCAGGAATCTGCCCTGTTTGGGAGCACAGATTTGTGAGTTAATTGACGCTGGGGAGCAGCTGGGAGCACATACATCCTTCTCTGGCAGAACACACTGAAGCCCAGCCCATCTGGGGGCTTCCCCTATCTCCCCAAGGAAGGGTTTATTTGGGGGCCAGGGCCTTAGCCTTGGTAGGGAAAGAAATCATTTGCCCAAGAGGTGGAGACTGGGGGGCATGGAGGCACTGAGCCAACAAAGAAGGCAGGGCCAAGATGGGAACGGGAGACCCACTGCTGGCTGTGCTCCATGCCCCAATGGAATCTCAGCAAACAGCCACAGTGATACAGGGTACACAGCATGGTGTGTGCAACAGGTGTGGAGATCTACCAGGCAAGGCTTCCAAGTTAACTGCTAGATTCAGATTGACCAGTTGGGAACTCCTGCTCTGAGGCTTCTGGGATAAATGTCCTATGATGCCTTGGGAAGCTGAAAGTTATACTGAGAAAGAAAGGCTGGGGGTTTTAGTAGACTACAAACTCGACATGAGTCGTTTATGAGCTATGGCTGTCAAAGCGGCTAATGTTCTCTTGGGCTGTATTGAAAAACACAGGTTTTGGGAATAAGGAGGTGATAATCCTCTTTTCCTTTATCCAAGACTGTCCACAACTGGAGTATTGTATATTGCTCAGGACACTACAGCTTAGGAAGGACATTGAGAAGCTGGAGAGTGACTATGAAGGGCCTCAAGTTCATGCGATATGATGATTATCCAAAGGCTCTGGGAGTAGAGAGTCTGGAGAAGATAAGGTTTGGGGCAGCTAGGTGGTGCAGTGGCTAAAGCACCAGCCCTGGATTCAGGAGGACCTGAGTTCAAATCTGGCCTCAGACACTTGACACTTGCTAGCTGTGTGACCCTGGGCAAGTCACTTAACCCTCATTGCCCCCACAAAAAAGAAGAGAAGGTTCAGGGAAGATATCACAGTTGTCTTCAAGTTCTTGAAGTGAATGATGATGTGTATAACAGCAATTCAACAAAGATTTATTAAACATCTATGTGCCAAGCACCAAACTAGGAGGTGAAGACACAAAGATAGAAAAATAATGTCGTTGTTATTCAATTGGTTTCAGTCTTGTGCGACTCTTTGTGACTCCTGTTTGGCATTTTCCTGGAGTGGTTTGCCATTTCCTTCTCTAGCTCATTTTATAGAGGAGGAAACTGAGACAAACAGGGTGAAGTGACTTGCCTAGGGTCACACAGCTGGTAAATGTCTGAGGTCGGATTTTACTTTAGCAAGATGAGTCTTCCTAAAAAATTAAAAAAAAGATGAGTCTTCCTGACTCCAGACCTGGCACTCTATCTACTGAGCTACCTACTCAATATTATTCCATATATTTATGTATTTCGCATTTATCTGTGTTGTTTTCCCCAATATAATATAAGCTCTTTGAAGGCAGGTATTCTAAGCCTGGAGTCAGGAAGACCTGAATTCAAATCCAACCTGACACTTACTAGTTGTGTGACCTTAGGCAAGTCACTTTGCCATGTTTGCCTCAGTTTATTAATTTGTAAAATTATATGGAAAAGGAAATGGCAAACCACTCCAAGATCTTTGCCAAGAAAATCCCAAATGGGGACACGAAGAGTCAGACACAACTGAAATGACTGAACAATTTCAAAGCAGTTGAGAGCTCTGAAACTAGAGGGGACCGAGAAAGTCTTGTTGTAGTCAGTGATACTTGAGCTGAACCTCAAATGGAGTTAGGGATTCTAAGGTAAGGCAGAGGTAAGGAAGGAGCACATGCCAGGCACCTGGGAGTAAAGGACAGCCTCTTCAAAGGCACAGAGATAGCAGAAAACCAATGAAGATATTTGAACAGGGGAATACCATGGTCACATATGCATGTGAGGAATATGAATTTGACAGGTATATAGAGTATTGACTAGAAAGGGAAGATACTTGTAGTGCAAGTGTATCAAATTAGGAGGCTATCTCCCTAGTCCAAGCAAGGAAGATGGACTGAGTTCCTGAACCAGGGAAAGGAATGGAGGTCAGAGATCTTGTGGAGAGAAAATCAATTTGCACTGGCATAGATACTGTGGGCAAGGGAAGAGGCAAGGACGAATCCAAAGTTGCAATCATGGATGACAAAGGTTAGTGATACCAATGAAAACAGGAAAATAAGACGGGACCTTCCATTGGAGATGTCCAGCAGACAACAGGCATGAGTTCAGGAGTGAGATTAGGGCTGGAGAGCAAGGTATGAGAACTGTTAAGCCAAAAGAGACCCCTCGGAAGAATTAGAGAAGTCGCTTTATGCTAAAAGTGATATGCCTTTTGATTTGGTGTGTTTGGGAAAAGTTCCTAATGGGAAAGCTTCAATGTACGGCTTAAATGGAGATACCCAAAGGAGTAGAAGACAGGAGCAACTAGGGAAGGCAATCAGGACAGGCCAGTGAGCCTCCGACACTGGAGCCAGGGCTCACATCTCAAAACTCACTGATGCACTTGCCCTGGGTCAGGGACTAACACTCAAAATGGGACTAGGAAGGGGCAGGGAAGGGATACAAAAGATGTCACCAGGGACACTATTTTAAAAACCTATCATGTTCACAAGAACTTTTTAAAAAATCTTTTTAAGTAGCAGTGGCAATATGAAATTGTGCTGCACCAGGAGATAAAACCAAAGAGTTATTATCAAGAAGAATACTTTTTTGCAGGGCAATGAGGGTTAAGTGACTTGCCCAGGTTCACATAGCTAGTAAGTGTCAAGTGTCTGAGGCTAAATTTGAACTCAGGTCTTCCTGAATCCAGGGCCAGTGCTCTATCCACTGTACCACCTAGCTGCCCCAAGAAGAAGACTTTTAAGATAATCTGATCATGGATATAGCACTGAGCATGTCTTTAGGCCCTACTAGAAGGTGGGAGTCCACAATGCCCTGAGCCCATGATTTGGGGGGGTTACTCAGTTTAGAGGTCACCATAGATTGTTCTGCTCAGGGAAGAGAATGGAGACATATTCTACTTGGTCCCAGAAGGGAGAGATGAAATCTCGGGGCAGAGGCTGCCAAGAGGCCAAAGTAGGCTGGATACCAGGTCCAACTCCCTGAAACATAGAGCTGTCCCAAAGGGAAACAGAATGCCTAGAGAGTTGTGGCTTTCTTCCCCTTCCCCCAATAAGGGAGGTCTTCAAACAGAGATTAGATGACCCCTCATCTAGTATGTTAAAGATGATTCTTCTAGGGGTTCAAGTTTGGACCAGATGGCCATGGAGGTTTCTTCTAACCAGGAGATTCCATGATTCTCTTCTACCCTTTGTATTTCTGCTTTGTCTGTAGTTGTACTGTCTTCACTGTACTTTATCAACTTAAAAAAATCCCTTCCAGTGTTTCTCATGGTAAGTAACAAGAATATTCTTGAACATGAGTTAGAAGCTTCCACGTATTGTTATATGCCTATGAGAAGGCCTCACTGTGGTATTGGGGTAACCCTGGACTTTCTAAGGCTTTACCAGCAAAACATAGCAGGTCTTAGCCAGCTGGAATGGCTCCAAGAACAGCCCTGTAGGTCTATAAGTCAAATACAAAAAATTGCCAACTGGAAGAAGGGTTCATGAGTACAGGACCCATTACCATCAGATTTAGTTTGGTTTTTTTTCCCATGACAACTCATGAAACCAGCTACTAAGTAATGTGATCTGGTCCAATAGAATGAGTACCTACCAGGAGAAAATCACAGAGTCTTGACAATATCCAAATTACCACTGGAAACAAGTTTTTTGCCAAGGGCAGAATCAGTCAATCAAGTATACTTCCTGGTATGATGGAAAATAGAAGATTTAGAATCAGATAACCTGGGTTCAAATGCCAGCTCCTCACTCTCATAGTTGTGTGATCTGATACAAACCAGTTTGCCTTCCCAGGTCTCAGTTTCTCCATTTGTAAAAGGAACAGGTGGACCAAATGGCTTCTGAGGTTCTTTCTAGTTCTAGAGATATTATCTTATGAATTATGGAGCCTTCAGATATTCATGTAACTACTTGAAATATACTTTTCACCAAGAATAGTATATTTCATGCTATCCATGGGAAGAGTGCTAGAATTAGAGACAGAAGACCTGGGTTCAAATCCTGCCTTTGACCTTTGCCACCCATGTGACCTTTAGCAAGTTGTTTAACCCCACTGGGCCTCAGTTTCCATCTGTAAAATGAGTAAGCTGAACTAGGTGGCTTCTGAAGTCTTGTCCATCCTAAACCTATGCGTCTGTAACTTGATTAGCTGAATGCCTAAAGACCATAGCTTTATAGCCTTGAACTTGGAATTGGAGTAAGATAGGTTAGAGTAGGTTCCTGAGGCCAGAAAGACCAACCAGGGCAATCAAGGCAGGTTACTGAAACCTTCTGGCCAGACTTTTCTGTTCTGTCAGAGAGAGGGAAATGGGTAGAGATATAAAAATAGACAAAATGAAAGAAGGTGTAAATACTAAGCACCAGTTCAGTTGAATTTGGGAAATATTTCATAAGCACCTGCTATGTGCTGGGCCCTGGTGCTACATGCTGGAAAAACACAAACAAAAAGGAAACAGTCCCAGCTCTCAAGGAGCTGAAATTCTACTGAAGGATACAGGTAATAATTTCAACAATAAAAACTAGAATTTATATAGTACCTACTATGTGCCAAGCACTGTGCTAAGGGCTTTACAACTATTATCTCACTGGATTCTCACCACAACCCTGGGAGGTAGGTGCTATTATTATCCCCATTTTACAAGTCCCCACCTCTGACACATTCTCACTGTGTGATCCTGGGTAAGTCATCTAACCTCAAAATGCTCCAGGCAGAGAAGGTGTTGACCTGCAATTGGAGAAGGAATTTCCACGCCTGGGAGTTCCCTATACCAATGAAATAACAGGTGTAGGTCCTATCCCTATTTAAGATTGCCAGAGGACCTCCTTTTTCTCTCCTCCCCTCCCTTCCTCCCTCTGCCCCTTCTCTTCTCCCCTTCCTCTCTCCTCCCTTGCCCTTTGCTTTCTAGAGTTACAAAGCTAGTTTTTGTGACCAGATTTGAACTCAGGTGTCCCTGATTCCAAGTCCAGTGCTCTGTGTTCTTCACCAACTAGCTGCCTGTTTCCGGAAACTTCTACCTCCAATACTCACTAGCTGTATACCCACAAGGAAGGCATTTGGCCTCTCTGAATCTCAGTTTCCCTTACTGATAAAATTAATATAATACCAGGGCCTAGCTTCAGTGACATTAAGGATGCTCGTGTATATGAAACACTTCATAAACCCTGCACCAAAATCCACATCATTATTATGGTAGCTTTCCATCTTTCTTTTTCTTTTTCTTCAAAGGTTATTCCTGAAACTACTGCTGTTATGTCGGAAACTACATTTTTTCAGCTAAGGGGAACCTCTAAGTGTCTGGGCAAACGAGCCTAATAGCTTCAAGGCAAGAGGTGACAACATGGGTAATAGTGAGGAACGCTGGGAGAACATAGCAGTTATGGCAATGAAAGGGTTTAAATGGGCTGAAGGCAGCCATGGGCATAGGTCCAAGAATGGAGCTGCCCTCCCGGTGCTATCTGCAATAACCTTGCTAGTCTCAGCTTGATCTCAAGTAATGTATCTCCCTGTTTTCTCACCATCATTTTCTCAAGGAATAAATATAATAACCCCTTTCCCTCGCAAGCCCCTCCTCTCTCCCAAGTTGCAGGTTTGGAAGCAAAAAAGGGAGAGCTGGGGAGAAGGAGATATGAAAGATGCAAGAGGAGAGAGGAAGATAAATAAGGTCTGGGAGGATTGTGAGGGAATGAGGTCTAAGGCCCAGGTGGGGAAGATTAGCTTTCAGCTCTGACTAGAGAGAAGAATGAGAGGCTAGGCACAGAATGAAAGGTGAGAGGATGGGGGAATTTGGTGAAATGCAGTGATGTCTATCACAGGGAAGGAGGAGGAAAGGTCATCTGCTAAGAAAGAGGGCATAGGCAATGCTATGATTGAAGGCTTTCTGTAGAAGGCAAAGGCTTCAAACTATCTCTGGGAGTTCACTGGAGAATCCACAGGACTGAAATCCTCCATCAAGAGGCCGACATGAACATGACATCCTCAAATAAAGGTTCCATTGTTGTGTGTTTTTGAAAAATGACTCCTGAACCTAACTACATTAACAGTGTGTCCTGGGCAACTCGGAGGAGGAAGATGGATGTCCTATAGACAGTGGCCTATTTACCTAAGTCCCATTTGAAGCCATGGGCCCCTGAAAAAGCCTTGGTCTCTATGGAGAGTAAGGAGCATTCTCTGTGTGATTTTTCCATTTGGAATCAAGTGAGGATAAAGAGAAGAATTTTGCTGATTAGTTTTCTGTCCTACCTTTTGCTGCAGGGGTCTAGATAGATACTGCACAGCTAAGACAATGGCAAGGGCACTAATGACTGAGCTCCTTTCCATTAGTCAGTCAGCAAGCATTTAAAGTGCCTACTGTGTGCCAGTCACCATGCTTCTCACTGGGGATAAAAAAAGACAAACCAGTATTTCCCCTCAAAGAGCGTGCATATCCATCATCACCATCATCAATATAATAGCTAACATTTATATAGGGCTTACTACATGCCAAATGCTGTAATAAGTACTTTATAATTATTATCTCATTTGATCCTCACAATAACCCCAGGAGTGACATACTATTATTATCCCCATTTTATAGATGAGAAAACTGAGGCAAAAAGTTAAGTGATTTGTACAGGGTCATACAGCTACTGTCTGACACCCTATTTGAACTCTGGTCTTTGTGGCTTAGTAGATAGAGTGCTGGTCCTGGAGTCATGAAGACCTGAGTTCAAACCTATTCTCAGATATTTACTAAATAACTGTGTAATCCTGGGCAAGTCACTTCACCTGTTTGCCTTAATCCACTGTAGAAGGAAGTGGCAAACTGCTCTAGTATCTTTGCCAAGAAAATCCTATAGACAGTATGGTTCATGGGGCCACAAAGAACCAGACACAACTGACTCCAAGCTCTGTCCAGTGCTATACACACATATGCATATACACACATCCCAAGAAGGTCAAAGATAGAAAGATGCTGTATATACCAAAATAGTCACAGCGACACGCTTTCTGGTAGGGGAAAAGACCCTGTAAACAAATCCAATCAACCAAGAAGCATTTATTAAATGTCTACTGGGTTCTATGGTCTAGAAGATATAAAGACACATGAAATCATCCCTGCCCTCAGGAAGCTTACATCCTACCAGGAAATAACATGAATACATAAGTAAACATACAATATACAAAATAAATAAGAATGATTTTTTTTAATGGAGAGAGGGAGAGAGAGAAAAAGGACCTGGGGGAAGGGTGTGGATAAGGGAAGGCTTCATGTAGGAAGTTGTGCTTGGGTTCCAAGGGAAGCTATGGATGCTAAGAGGCAATGGCCAAGTGGTACCGCAGTTCCAGGCTTGGGATACAGCCTGTGGAAACATGATGTCCAGTGATCGGCTAAACAAATGATCACATGTAACTGCTATGGAATGTTATCATACCATTAGAAATGTCAAACATGGGAAATTCAGAGAAACGTGGAAAGACTGGTATGAACAGATATAGAGACAAGTTGGGGGAATAATGTTCACTACTACAATAAGACAAATGAAAGCAATAATACTCCAAGTATGATGACCAATCATTTTTCCGGAGAACAGATGAAACACACCTTTTTCTCCTTGGTAGCAAGGTAGATGATGTGGGGACCAAACGTTGAAGATATTATCAGACTCAGTCATTTGTCTGTTGGTTGTGCTTAATTGTTTGTTTGTTGTTGTTGTTATTACAAGGTTCAAAGTGGTGGACAGGGGAGGTGCTATTGGGAAATGATGTGACATAACAAAAAGGATAATTTTTTAAAAATTTCTAAATGGAATCCTGTCTTCTCACTGACATAATATGTTGTTACTTTCAGTGATGCTCTCTAGTTTAATTTCTGAGGAATGTTCTCCCCTAGAATCTTTATCAAGCAATTATGGTTATGTAAACAAACAAAAAACAGTGGAAACTCATTATCTAAGGAACCCTAATAAGAACCGATTAATGTTTGCAAAGCACTTTACATACACTGCCTCATCTGATAACCCTTTGAGGGAAGCCAATAGCTAACCCGTTGAGGTTACAGGGAAAACAGACCTACTGAGCTCTCCTTTGTGTCTGTCTCCTTAATCACAGAGAATGGTCTTCAGACTTGAAAGGGTAGAAAGTCTATTATTTTGTCTGAGATTAACCTAAAAAACCCTCTGCCACTCCACTGGCCCCCATGGCATTTCCCTCTCTAGAGCCATCCTTCTGCCCCTCTACATAGTCCCCCAACCCAGGATTCTCCCAGATGGCTAAAGGTGTATCTTTCTTTCCACTGTGGCCAGGAAATGTATAAGGTATAGACGACACAGTCCATGGCTTCCTTGCTGCTCCATCCCATACCCCTCAGAGTTCCTCCCCTGCTCAGCCCCATTCTTGGGGGCAGCCTTGACTGAGACGATGCTTCTTCCCTACAGCAGTTGGAGAATCTAGAAAGTACAAACAGCACTATCCAAATTCCTCCCAAATCCCAACTTGGCCACTAAATGGTCCTGCCACTGGTTAACTAGGTCAATCTAAGGCTCTATGTTTCCTTAACAATCCCCCCCAACCCCCAATGGCTGGGAAATTTGGGAGCTATACACAATGCTGTCTAGAGATTACCACCACCCTGTCCTGGGCTCTTGTCCTGCCCTGCCCTGCCCAGATCCACCTCTGGCAGCACTGGTTTCACCTAGAGGGACTTGTTTGAATGAATATAGAGAACAGCCTTGTTGAATTCAAAGCCAACACAAAGGTCAGCTTATATATTTAGAACTGGAAGGGATCTTAGAGATTATTAACTTCAACATTCTCATTTTACAATTGAAGAAACTGAGGGTCGTCTGAGGCAGGATTCATACTCGGGTCTTCCTGACTCCAAGTCTAGGATTCTATTGACAACGCCACCTAGGGGCTTTAGACGGGAGAGGTCACCAATATGTTCTTCGTTGAGTATTATTTATGCTTAAGTTTCTCCTGTGAACTATAAGTATTTTGTCATTGTTGTAATGGTAAATAATTTGGAATCATACTAAATAAAAATCCTTAAATTGTCCATACTTTTTGACTCAACAACGCAATTGCTGCATATACACCAAGGAGGTCAAAGATAAAAGGAAAGTTTCCCTACATACAAAAGTATTTCTAGCATCTTATTTCTTGTGGCAACCACAAATTGGAAGAAAAGTGAATGCCAACTGATTGCCAATTGGCTGAATAATTTGTGGCACATGAATGTAATAAAATATTATCATGGGGCAACTAGGTGACGCAGTGGTTAGAGCACTGGCCCTGGATTCAGGAGGACCTGAGTTCAAATCCAGCCTGAGACACTTGACACTTACTAGCTGTGTGACCCTGGGCAAGTTACTTAACCCCAATTACCTCACTATATATATATATATATATATATATATATATATATATATATATATATATATATATATATATATATATATAATTGCACTGGGAGAAACAATGAAAACCAGAGAAACTTGGGAAGACTTGTATGAGCAGATACAAAACCAAGTAAATAGAACCAGGAAATCAATTTATATGATGACCTTGAAAGTTTCAAAATAATATTTTTTAAAACTTCAAAATCTTGATGAAAGCAGTGGCCAGTCATGAAGACCTGATGGTGAACCATGCCTACCATTTTTCAAAAGAGAGGTGGGGGATTAGGGGAATGGAGAAAGGCATACATTTTCAGACATGGCTAATGTTTTCATTTTTTTTTTTTTGCCCAACAATCCTTATTCATCACAAGGAAGGTTTCTACTGGGGGAAGGAGGAGAGAGTCACTGGAAAGTGAATGTGATATTTTAAAAAGAATTTTTTTTTATTTTAAAGAGAAAAAAAAGGAAAACCTAGAAAAAGAAAAAAATTCTAGGTGGCTCCTCTACTGTTATTCCTTTTCTATGTGAATTCTGATCCAGGTGGCATAGTGGAGAGACCACTGGACTTGGCATCAGGAAGACTGGAGATCAAAGCCTTCTTCAAACAAAGCTGTGTGACTCTGGGCAAGTTATTTTATTTTTCTGGGTCTGTTTCCTCATCTATAAAGTGGAGGGACTGGACTCAGTGGCCTCCAAGCTTCTTCCAGCTCTAACTCTATGATCTAATATATAGTTATTAAGCTTCCATTGTTTACAGAATGCCATTAGGCACTAGAGGACACATGAAGCTTAGAAAAGGACCAATGCCTTCTTCCAGGGAAGCAGAGGGATAAGACATACAGATAATGGTAATGCTCTCAAGGATCTACTTCTAGGGGCAGCTAGGTAGCACTATAGTGGATAAAACACCAGCACTGGATTCAGGAGGACCTGAGTTCAAATCCGGACTCAGACACTTGACACATACTAGCTGTGTGACCCTGGGCAAGTCACTTAACCCCAATTGCCTCACCACACCCACAAAAAAAACCAGGTAAAGGATCTACTTCTATTGCCTTGACTGGCATTTTTTCCTCTCCCCTTCAAATGCCATTCGAGAGCTTTCTCCTTAGGGTTTGTCAGTATCTTCAACACTGTTAATGGCCAAGAATCTAACCCTGGGTCTCTGACATTGCTGATAATGAGTGTTCAAGTTTCCTCCAAAGGATCCCAACTCTCCCAGAGCTTGTCCTTTGGTACCAGGACCTTCCTTCCTTCCCTTTTCACCACTTTTTTAAACTTACAAAGAAAAGCAAGCCCATTTGTCATGGGGTCCTGAGCAGTGGACAGGAGCATCCAGTCTGCTCAGCAGATGTATACCGAGAGTGGAAAGGGTGACTCGTGATGCTGCCAGTTTGATAAATATGGAGGATCATAGGACTTAGAGTTAGAAAGGACCTTTGAAATCATCCAGTTTATCCCCTTCATTTTACAGGTGCAGAATCCAGAGCTGTTACAGGAAAATCTGGCACTTGGGACAAATTCACTGATGGAGGGAGGGGGGGAAGAAGGGAGGGGTGCACAAGATGTTCAGCCTCTGTGGAGTACAGTTGAGATGGGAGCTCATCCTACAGAGAGTACAGATCCAGCTTCTGAGGAGTGTGTAATGACCTCCTGCCTCCCAGTCTCAGTCAGGAGAGGAGATGGACTCTCAAAAGTAGTACTATGAGTAGCACAAGGTCCAAAGGCCAGACAATTGCTGTGTGGAGGAAGTGTATCCCCTTGGGCAAAGTACTGTTGCCCTATCCTAGTTACACAGGGTTATGGAATGGATCCGTAATTTCACTTGTATAGGGAACTCCCTTTACCAATAAGGTTGATACCTTCTCTGCAATTTAAGAACATTAGTACATAGAACACTGAGAGATCAAATGACTTGCCTTGGATCATACCGCAAAGATATGTCAGAAGTAGAATTTGAAAACCTTGGTCTTCCTAACTCCAAGAATGGCTCTCTATCCACCATGCTTCTCCCAGTTACATATCTGAAAAAACTGAGGACCCCAACTGGGGAAGTGATGTTCCCAAAATAAGAGATGTTTGTTTTATGGTAATGAAGAATTCAAACCCAGACCCTTGAATTCCCAATCTACTACTCTTTCTTCCCCCATCCCCATTCCACTTTCTCTTTTCTTTTCTTTTTTTTAGGGCAATGGGGGTTAAGTGACTTGCCCAGGGTCACAAAACTAGTAAGTGTCTGAGGCTGGGTTTGAATTCAGGTCCTCCTGAATCCAAGGCTGATGCCTTATCCACTGCGCCACCTAGCTGCCCCCCCATTCCACTTTCTCAAGACCCTCCAATGATTTCTCCTGACCCTGTTATTACTAAGCAACTATTTGAGTTAAATGGACTTCCCAGGTTGGTCTCCCTCCTGGGGAGGGGGAATTCATAAGGGCTGATGTGAATGACCCAATCTGTTCTTCAGTTATGTTTAAATGAAGCACCACCATCCTGGTCTCTGGCAAATTTGATTAGCATGAAGCTGTTTCCCCAAAGCTCAAGGGTGCAGGGATGAGCTGACCACTGACCTTTTTTGAACTTGCACACCTGAAAGAGCCAGACTTAGAACCCTGGTCAACTTATCTCAATCCAGTGCCCCTGGGAGCTCCGGACTGGCATCAGCCTATTGGGCTGATACATCTTCACTCCAGCCAACGGGTTCCTCTTCCTTCTCGTTAGCTTGGCACCCAAAGTGGTAAGAGCTTGGCAGCACTTGGTTTTGCACATCTTCTAACTGATTGCAAGACAGGTTCTCACAATTAGCAGTTCCCTACTGTCAATTGCCAAGTTCTCCCTGCCAGGGTCCCCATTGCTTCAATCGATTGCTTTGACTTGGTGTTCCTTGTTGGGTTTCTGGCATTTCTCCCCTAGAGATCTCAAAACCCCTAGGGGGCATAGTCTAACATCCCTGACATGCCTCTTTGCAATTGTGGCTAACCTTAGGTATATTCCTTGAAACTTAGGAGGCAGCAAAGTGGAAATAATCTCACACTCACTTGGGTAGGAGTTAGGTAGTAATTGGTAGCAAACTGAAGACCCAGGAGTATGAAGACATGGGGTATGGGTAGGAGTGAAGGAGAGACCAAGAAATATGCTTCACAACAAGGGAAAAAGGTATAGAATGGCTGTGTGGGGAAAATTGGGGGTAGATCTCTCTGCTTTTCTCTGGGGAATACAGAGATTCTTCCTTTATTCTAGGTATGCTATTCAAGAGACAGACACGCTGATACTGACACATATGACATACTGGATTGGCTACTGTCCCTGAAGTCTGGAAGGCCTGTGTTCAAATCTTGCTTCTGACACTTGTGAGTTCTGAGATAATAGGCAAGTCATGGTACCTTTCTGAGCCTCAGTTTCCTCCTCTGGAAAATAAGGGTAATGATGTCTGCAGCATCTGATTCTCAGGGTCAAAGTGAGATTCAAATGAGATAAAAGATCATCAAGCTAGAGTGGGAAGGGAGGTAATCTAGATTTTCCTATAGAAGCAATTTTATAAATGGTTGGTGCGGTCCCAGGTCAGCCTCCAAAAGTCGGCTTAGCCCATAATACACAGATGAAAAGCTATGCCTTTGTCATTCAGAGTTTTTTCAATGATGGTGCCATCACCTTTTTCATTTACACATTAATCAATCTATTTAAATATATCAATACTCTTAAAACAGAAACAAAGATTCTGTCCCTTAGCTAACAACCTGCTATTAAGCTTAGTGTAGTGAATAGGGCCCTGGACTCTGGAGTCAGGAAGACCCAAGCTCAAATTCCAGTATCTTTGTCAAGAAAACCCCAAATGGGGTCACAAAAAGTCAAACACAACTGATACAACTGAACGACAACAAGCTTGTTTGTACACAGTTGTTTATATGTTGCCTCTCCCCTTAGATTGTGAGCTCCTCAAGAGCAGGGACTGTCTATTACCTTTCTTTGGATCCCTGGCACTCGGAACAGTGCTTGGCACATAGTAGGCACTTAATAAATGTTTATTGGCCAATTGAGAGTCGTGTTCCCTCTCATTTGGGTGAAAAGAAAGGGGGTTAACTATGGAACCAGGATGGGGAAGAAGTCCTCTAGTGTACAGAGTCACAATTTGGCCGTAGGGGAAGCTTGACAGGCACTGTGCAGTGCCAAACTGGCCTAACTCAATATTCTGTCTCCCCCATCAATGTATTCACCCTTGGAATGTCCTTCTTATTCCTTGCCACCTCCCAGAATCCTTGCCTTTAAGTCTGGCTAAGGCACCACCTCCTCTGGAAAGGCTTCACTCATGTACCCATGTATGCTCTCATTCACCTCAAATTAGCTTGGATTTATGGAGTCCATGTTGCAGCTTGAAATAGGATATAAACCCCTGAGGTCAAGGACTGTTTGGTTTTTGTTTTTCTATTCCTAATGCCTAGGGCAATGCCTGGCACTTAGTAGGCACTTAATAAGTGCCTGTTGATTTCAAGAGAATCAAAAGAGAGCAGAAAACACTAACAATAGCAAAAAAAGAACAAAGTTTTAGGGAGTCAGGTGGAGTCGAAGTTGATTTCTTTGTGCCTCCTGGATTTTGGCCTTTTAATCTAAAACAAGTTTCCTAGGGTTATAACCCCACTCTTTCTACTATTCTTTCCGACCTCTCTTTGTTATACTAGTATTCTACCCTTGTTCCCTACAAAAACTTACTTTGATACAAATTGGAGGGCCCATGGGTCAGTTTCCTAGATATACTTCCTCTTTTTGGTGAGGCAATTGGGGTTAAGTGACTTGCCCAGGGTCACACAGCTAGTAAGTGTCAAGGGTCTGAAGCTGGATTTGAACCCAGGTCCTCCTGAATCCAGGCCCAATGCTCTATCCACTGCACCACACAGCTGCCCCCCTAGATCTACTTCTCCACCAATTACCAGCATTAGGAAAATGTCCTGAACCCCTTCTTTATAGAATGGGGATAATTAACAACTAGAGGCAGCTCCAAACCCTCTTCAACTTGGAAGCACAATCTTCCTTTAGAATCTTTCATTTAACATTGGGGGCAACTAGGTGGTGCAGTGGATAGAGCACTGGTCCTGAAGTAGGGAGGATCTGAGTTCAAATTTGACCTTAGACTCTTAGCTGTGTGACTCTGGGCAAGTCACTCAACTCCAATTGCCTTCAACACCTAGGAGCATCTCCAGTTGTTCTGATGTATATCTTGCCACTGGACCCAGATGGCTCTGGAGGAGAGAGCGAGGCTAGTGATTTTGCACAGCCCTGCCTCACTGAAATCCAATTCACTGCAAATCATGACATCACCTTCCAATGTCATGGTCCTCTTTCTGCATGAAGGACAAACAACATCACTTAGCAATGAACTGTTCATCTGACCATTGGTCTTCCTGCTCATCTCAATCCCCTGGATCCCGATGTTTAGAAGATGCTCTGTTACCAACCCAGCCTGACTTTTTGATTTATATGTCCTCTCTTCCCACCTCAAAGCTTACCTCCTTTGCCTAAAGCAAAATCCACCTTTCTTTCACCCAAGCGTTGGCCTAATCACCTGCATTTGTTAGCACTACCTCAGGTAATAGATGATCTCCAGCCTGCCAAGCAGACAGGTGGCTGCCCAGATAGGTAGCAAGAAGCCTAGACTCCCTGAAGCTGAGATGTCAGGCAAGGGAGAGGTGTGGAAAGAAAGCTGAAAAAGAAAGACTGTTTCCTACAGTAAACAGGAGGGGGGAAGATGAAAAGGATAAGCAGGGAAGAATTCCAGTGTTGGTACCAACAGTAAGGGGAATGATTCCTGACTTGGGCACCCAAATAGAGTGACTGTGTGTAGTCTGGATATTATTATCAACCGAGATATCTGTACAGCACTTATCCCAGTGCTAGGCACAGATCAAGCACTTTGAAAAATCTCATCCCCTTCCCCTTCCCCCTGAATATACCCATATCACTACCCTGGTGATATAGTCCAAATAATAATCGCAGCTCACATTTCTTTGTCATCCTACGGTTTGGAACCTTCTTGGTAGTAGCCACATGAGTTAGATAATACAAAACTTATCACCATTTTCCAAATGAGGGAACAGGTCCACGTGGCCCCCTGTGAGCTACCTGCCCACAGTCACACAGCTAGGAAGGTAAAAGGGGAGGAATGAAAATCAGGTCTTCTGGCTCCAAGTACCCTCGGTCTTTACATTGTACCCCCAAGGCAGCTGCGATAGTCATTAGCATAAAGATCAGCCACAGAATCTCTTAATTTTTATTGATTTCTAGAGTTCCAGATGAACTTTTCTATCTAAAACAAATAAACCAGAGGCTCCACTCGGTCCTGAGCATCTAAGAAAGTGAGATTTCCCACTTCCTAACAGTGTCAGCTTGACACTAATAGCATCTTCCCTCTGTTTCATAAGCCCTGACCTAGTTAATGTCAGAGGAAGCAGTACCGCAGGCTGCAGAGAAGTGTGTGGATCGCCACAAGAGGAGGGAGAGGTTAGGAGGAGATGGACTTCTGGAGGACTGCAGAATCAGTACGTTCTACATCTTTTCCATGACCCTTCCTGAGATGACTAATGCTGGAACCCTGAAGACTCTGGACTCTGGGGCTCTTTATTACTTTCCCCAGGTTCACTGTGGGCTCTGTGCGGCATTCAAGTTATGCAAATCACAATTCTAGTCTCTGTCGAAGTATATACCCTCTATTTCAAGCCAGGTATCAATCCACAAATCCAATAATAAACACAAGAAGAGGGGATCAAGGATATGACATCATTCTCTGCCCACCCCCATCCATACAAGTGGATGCCATCTCTCTAAACCTTTCAGGTAGATGGGAAGGAAACCTCCCTGTGGGTGGGGTCACTATTCCCCAGCACTTGTGGATGGGTTGAGAGCACAGTTAATTGTTTCTGTACCTCCTCTCAGTATCCCATCAATAGGAAACATGGAGATTCATTTCAGACTCTTGAGGCTGGATTCATTGTCCTGCCAGTTGCTTCTACATGCAGTATATCACCTTGGATCACCCCAGCAACAGAGCTGCCATCTCCTAATCAGTAGACTTTTTGCTGTTGTTCAGTTGCTTCAGTCATATCCCACTCCTCGTGACCCCCATTTGGGTTTTCTTGGCAAAGATACTGGGGTGGTTTGCCATTTCCTCTCCAGCTCATTTTGCAAATGAAGAAACTGAGGCAAGCAGGGTTAAGTGACTTGCCCAGGGTTACACAGCTACCAAGTCTCTGAGGTCAGATTTGAACTCAGGATGATGAATTTTCCTGACTGTAGGCCCAGTGCTCTATCTACTTCAGCGCCACCTAGCTGCCATGAGTAGACCACATCCTTTCTATCAGATTAGTCCAGTTCAGCTCTCTACCCCTGGCTCCTTAGCAACACCCCAGGAATCTGCTTTGCATGTAGCCCCCTATTTCTATCCCTTTCCCGAGCTCTCTCTTTTCTTCCTTTTCCATATTCCCAACCCCCTGGTGCAATCCCTCATCCAGGCACAAATCTCTCTAGAGTTTCTATCAACAGCAGTTCCTTATCTGAGCATTATGTACATTGAAGCCATCCTGGAGAGTTTTCAATAGAACAAATAGGATAATAGACTGTTGGAGTCAAAAGAGACCTTAGGGATCATCAAGTCCATTTTTACAGAGAAAGAAACTGAGGCCCAGAGATAGAAAGGGACCAAAATCACACAGATGGGAACCCAGACCCTTTGAATCCAAATCCAGGTTTCTTACCACAGTGTCATGATAGAGCAATGACACTGGGTTACAAGATAAGCTACATTATATTCAATAGCCTCTGTTTAGGGTGCTTGGGCTTCAGTGCCACAGCTGCAGGAGATTAGCAGAGACCCAGACAGCCAAGGATAGTATGGAGCACTGTCTGTATAAGAACAGACCACAAGCCATAGCACCCAGAACACGAAAATCCCATACATGCCATGACCATTCCATAGTTGGTTACCATGTAACGTGAGCTCTCCACCACAATACCCCAAGCTTCAAGACTGATGTAATGCTCCCCAATCCCTCTTGTTGGAAATAGAGTTCTCCATTGAGTGTGACTCCTTGTTATGGTGGTCTCCAGAAAGACCCCGCCATGGCATTAACCACCAGCCCCATAAAAGCCTCCTTTAAGCAGCAGAATTAAACTCATGGCCTTGCCCCTCCTGGGTCAATACAGGAGGCAGTGAAGTATGCAGCATGGTTTAGAAATGTTTCCCTCACCAAATGGAAAATTTTTTAAAAGACCTGGTGCTTCACTATTCTCTGGGAAACTCACTCATCCAAAGTAACTCCTTCTTCAACAAATATAAGAAAGTGAGGTGCTATTATAGGTGGCTATCCAAGATAGCCATCAATCAAGAAGAATCAAGAAAAGAGGGGGCAAGGAAGGAAGGAAGGAAAAGGAAAAAGAGGGAGAGAAAAGGAGGGATAAAATAAGGAAGGAAGGAAGGAAGGAAGGAAGGAAGGAAGGAAGGAAGGAAGGAAGGAAGGAAGGAAGGAAGGAAGGAAGGAAGGAAGGAAGGAAGGAAGGAAGGAAAAGGAAAAAGAGGGAGAGAAAAGAGAAAAGGAGGGAGGAAAGAAAGAAGGATGAAGGAAGGGAGGAAGGGAAAAAGAACTGAAGGGAAGAAGGGAGAGAAGAAAAAGAGAAAGGAAAAAGGGAATGGGGAAAGAAGATGGAAAGGAAACTTTAGAAAGAGAAAAGATAGGGAAAAGAAATGAAAAAAGAAAGGAGGAGAGAGGAAAAGGGGAAAGGAAGAAAAGAGGAAGGGAAAAACTGATGCTGAATTAAGGTTTCTCTTCTGCATGTTACTGTCCTCTTGGGAAACACTCCTCTTGGCATATTAATGAAGCTCTGAATACCACCTGCACCTTTTAGCCTTCCCAGGCTAGATACTGGGTAATAACTGAACTGTCAGCTCTCCAAGGTAACCTCAGTCCCCATTAATCACATGGATCAAAACTCCCTAGACATGAGAAAATGGCCATAGCTCTCCCATCCATCACTGTACAGTCTTGGCTCAGGCTAGAATCATAGAACCTTGGAGTTAGAACAGACCTTGGAGACTATCAAATTCAACCTGTCCCTTAACATGAATTCTCGCTCCAGTGTTTTGGACAAGTGATCATCTAGCCTCTGCTTGAAGGCCTTTCATGTCAGCGAGTTTGCCATCTTATAAGACTGACCATGTCTTTCCTGGGTCCCAGATCCCAGGCCCCCAGATGGAGGGGCACCCTCTGGGACACACACAACTGCTCTAGGGAAGCGTTAGTAGAGTGTGACCACATTAGCAGAGCAGGACACAGAAAGGAAGGTGAGAGAAGGTAGAGTGTGCCCAGCATGTGAGAAGATGCACAGAGACACTTGTACCATGGTTCAGCCACTCAGAATGGCTACTTCAAAGCTACCCAGGTGTCTCCATACTTGCACTAGGGGCTTCTGGAGTGAGCCCATGGAAGGGAAAGAGAGGGAAGGCTGATGGTATACTTTTTTTTAATTAATAAAGTATTTTATTTTTTTTCCGTTACATGTAAAGATAGTTCTCAACTTTTGTTTATACAAGCTTTACAATTTCAGATTTTTCTCCCTCCCTCCCCTCCCTCCCCCCTCCCCTAGACAGCAGGTAATCTGATATAGGTTTTATATATATATATATATATATATATATATATATATATATATACACATAATAACATTAATCCTATTTCTGCATTAGTCATGTTATAAGAGAAAAAAATCAGAGCAATGATGAAAAACCTCAAAATAGAAAAAAACCCAACAGCATCAAAAACAAAAGAAATAGTATGGTTCATTCAGCATCTATACTCCGCAGTTCTTTTTTTTTTTTCCTGGATTTGGAGATCCTCTTCCATCATGAGTTCCCTGGAACTCTTCTGTGCCATTGCATTGGTGAGAAGAATATAGTCCATCACAGTAGATCAACACTCAATGTTGATGTTACTGTGTACATTATTCTTCTAGTTCTGCTCATCTCACTCATCATCAGCCCACGCAAGACCCTCCAGGCTTCTCTGAACTCCTCCTGCTCATCGTTTCTTATAGCACAATAGTATTCCATTGTATTCATATACCACAACTTGTCCAGGCATTCCCCAATTGATGGGCACCCCCTCAACTTCCAACTGATGGTATACTCTTGAAGAACCAGCCATAATTTCTACTGTTTGGAGAGAATTTGAATGTGAAGATTGAGAAAGGAGGCGTCAGGTGAGGTTATTAGTGTCACCGGGGACAGCTGGGCTTTGGGGGCACCTCTCCTGTGTCATGTTTATATGTTCACATGGTTGAAGGCACACATGTATACACACATAGACGTACACACAAAATCATCATCAAAGGCATTATATTAATTGGGCCAAATGATGTGCCCATTAATGTGTAACCCATAGGTCAACACCTGGATGAAGAGACTATGGTGAGCATATGCAAGTTATGTTTCCCTAAGCCACTTCCTTCCCCCACTGCCCAACTTCCTTAAACTGTCCCAGATGTTTGATGGGCAACACAGCACCACATTATACCTCCATGACTTCACTTTACCTTTGTATGGATATGTGTACAAGGGTGCTGCCTCACTTGGAAGAGGCAGAGGAGAAGGTGGGGTAATGGCAACTGCCATGTCCCAATATACGTTATGAATTTGAGGAATCCAAATGCCTTGTTATGACTAATGGTGACTCCACTATAATTAAGAGAGCACTGGATTTAAATTCAGCTAAGCCTGGGTTCAAATCCAAGCCAAACTACTTAGCAGATGTATGACCCAGTGTCAATTATGGAGCCTTGGTTTCCTTATAAATAAAAATGGGTATAACATTTTGGCATCCACCTGCCAAAGATGCCATGAGAGTCAGGGCAATAATAAAGATAAAGTTCTCTGTAGGTATACAGATACTCAATTGGCTCTTTGATTATACAGAGTCAAAGAGAGAGGGAGAGCAGAAAGGGGAGGAGGAGAAGGAGAGTATTTAAGTGTTTTATCAGGTACCAGGTGCTATGCTAAGGGCTGGGGATACAAATATGAGCAAACATGGAAGCCCCTACCCTCAAGGAACTTAAATTCTAACTGATAAGAGAAGACAAAGCAGGGAAGGTGGTAGTCCAGAGAGTAAGTTGAGTTGAGAGTGAAGTGAGGGACATGAAATGGTAGTAGGGCAGTCTGGGCTAGGGACTCAACAGTCAAAATGTAGGTATTGTCTCCAGTGCTGCAAGTGGTCCCTCCAATGATGCAGATTCCAATCTCTCCCTGCACAATTCTTGTCTCTTGTAAGTTCTTGTCTCCTACAAGTTCACCGTGGAAATTGAGGGTTGACCTAATATGCCAGGAGATTCCCTTGCCTTTTCTTGACATCTATAGGATCTCAGTGGGGCACACAGGTTATCAGTGAGCCCTCATTCTCTCCATATGAGCAGCTTATTTTCTTTCTGGCTTGGACATTTCTTTGATGGCATCTTTTACACTGGTGATCTTCTCCTTGGTTCTTTATTCATTATGTACTGTATCCTGGTCAGGAGACTTTAACGTATCAGGACTCCCAGTCAAACACCAATGGGAGGGGGCAGCTAGGTGCCACAGTCCATAAAGCACCTGCCCTGGATTCAGGAGGACCTGAGTTCAAATCTGACCTCAGACACTTGACACTTACTAGCTGTGTGACCCCGGGCAAGTCACTTAAACCTCATCGTCCCACAAAAAAAAGCAAAAACAAACAAAAAACACCAATAGGAAGCTGGAGCTAGCATGTTATTGTCATAACTGGCCTCTCCCTCTATATAAAATGACAGTAAGACCAGCACATAAGGGGCAGCTAGGTGGCACAGTGGCTAAAGCACCAGCCCTGAATTCAGGAGGCCCTGAGTTCAAATCTGGCCTCAGACACTTGATACTTACTAGCTGTGTGACCCTAGGCAAGTCACTTAACCCCAATTGCCTCACCAAAAAAAAAAAAAGGAAAGAAAAATACCAGCACATAAGAGCCTCCTAAAAACTTCCTCTTTCTAGAAGAACCTGACCCATCACACATTCATCTGAGCCTTCATAACTCCAATAACCTTCACAAAGTAAGATACTGAGGACCTGACAAAATGGCCCCTTTCTATACCACCAGACACAATCATGTGGGGGACCTTGGCCCCAGAGGGAATATGGAACCACATGGGCCAGGAGTCCCTGCTCCTATTCACACTGTCACATGCCATGTTGATATTAAGGGAAGTTTGTTTCAAAGGCCCAGGAAATGGATCCTGAAAAGTGGGTTTTAGACATTTCAGCAAGTGGGTTAAAAAAAAATTGCCTGCAGCATGTATCATCGCAATGTGGCCAGCTTTTCTGTAATCTTTCACATTCAAGGCAGTATTTCCAGCCTCAATCAGTGCTGTGGCCACTGCCAATTCAATAAGGATTGAAAAATCGGCTGAGGGAAGCATCCATTAGATATGTTCATGAAATATCACCCCCTCTAGCACTGCATCTCCCATGCATAGAAGGTTTATAATGGAGGTTATTTAATTAGCTGTTTTAATTGAACAATAAAACACGCTCTTGGATGAGCTATGTTTACACTGTCTCCTCTACAGGATAATGAGAGTGACATTTCCCTAACTCTTGTTTGTAATTTGTAGAGAGAATGACAGTGACATGGAGACCAGGGGAAGGGGGCAGCTGTTCCAATCCTAATACTCCCATCCCTGACATGCAGGAGCCTAACCCCAGGCTGACCAGGGGGCTCGGCAATTTTTCTCCCTCCTCCAGAGACACCAAATTTTGGCCCAGTTTCTGATGGCTGCTCAATTCTAGGGCAAATTTGTTCTGCAAATCAAAGCTGGGAATATGGACTTCAGAAGCCAAGGAACTAGCTTGAAAGCAAAGTCAGGACTTGGCAATACTGAGACATTTCTAGTCCAAGTCTCTAGTAACATACGAAAAGAGTGGAATGGAGTAGAATGAATTCTTTTGAGAGGCAGGGGTTATACCAAAATGGTACTTTGGGTCTAAGAAGTGAGCATTGGTGCCTTGGGGTGGCCAAAATCTCAGTGGAACATTGACTGAATGAGAGAAACATAATGGACCTCAGTTTGTTCAACTGTAAAATGAGGGATTTGGACTAGAGGTATTGTTCATCTTTATTAAGATGCTGTAGTTTTATGACCAAACAAGAGATAGAGAATATTATGAAATACAAAATGGATGATTTTGACTACATTAAATTAAAAAGGTTTTGTACAAACAGAAGCAATGCAGCCAAAATTAGAAGAGAGACAGAAAGCTGGGAAACATTTTTATAGCCAGTATTTCTGATAAAGGTCTCATTTCTAAAATATATAGGGAACTAAATAAAATTTATAAGAATCCAAGTCATTCCCCAATTGAGAAATGGTCAAAGGGTATGAACAGGAAGTTTTCAGATGAAGAAATCAAAGCTATCTATTGTCATATGAAAAAAAAATGCTCCAAATCACTATTGATTAGAGAGATGCAAATTAAAACATCTCTGAGGTACCGCCTGACACCTATTAGATTGGCTAATATGACAAAAAAGGAAAATAATAAATGTTGGAAAAGCTGTGGAAAAATTGGAACACTAATGCATTATTGGTGGAGCTGTGTGTGAACTGATCCAACCATTCTGGAGAGCAATTTGGAACTGTGCCCAAAGGACTATGGGACTGTTCATACCCTTTGACCCAGCAATACCACTATTAGGTCTTTTTTCCCAAAGAGATCATAAAAAAGGGAAAAGGACCCACACGTACAAAAATATTTATAGCTGCTCTTTTTGTGGTGGCAAGGAATTGGAAATTGAGGGGATGCCCATCAATTGGGGAATTGCTGAACAAGTTGTAGTATATGAATGTAATGGGATCCTATTATGCTGTAAGAAATAATGAGCAGGCAGATTTCAGAAAAACCTGGAAAGACTTAAGTGGACTACTATTAACTACTATTGTATGGGAAAGGAAGGTGAAGCAATGCCTGAAAAAATGCAGGATTCCAGAAGTTTACAGGAGAAGAAAGCATTAGCAAACAAAAGTATGCACTAAGATTGTATATTGGTTAGAACTTAAAAACATTCAATGCAGAATTTTAAAAAACTCAATCAGCAGATTAGGAAAAAATAATCCATTATAGAAAATCTCTCTAAAGAAGTTAAAGAAAAATGAACAGGAATGGAATTATTTTAAAAATAAAAGTATTTTATTATTTTCCATTTGACATGTAGAGATAGTTTTCAATATTTGTTTATGTAAGATTTCCAATTTCCAATTTTTCTCCCTCCCCCCTCCCTTAGACAGCAGGTAATATGATATAGTTTTATATATATATATATATATATATATATATATATATATATATATATATATATATAAACATTAAACATATTTTTGCATTAGTCATGTTATAAGAGAAGAATCAGAGCAAAAAGGAAAAACCCTCAAAAAAAGAAAAACAACAGCACCAAACCCAAAAGAAATAGTATGGTCCAATCAGCATCCATATTCCACAGTTCCCTTTTTTCTGGATTTGGAGAGCCTTTTCCATCATGAATCCTTTGGAACTTTCTTGTACTGTTGGATTGGTGAGAAGAATCTAGTCTATCACAGTTGATCAACACATGATGTTGATGATATTGTGTATAATGTTCTTCTGGTTCGGCTCATCTCACTCATCATCAGTTCATGCGAGTCCTTACAGGTTTCTCTGAACTCTACCTGCTAATCATTTCTTACAGCACAATAGAATTCCATTACATTCATATACCACAACTTCTTCAGCCATTCCCCAATTGATTTGGCATCCCCTCAATTTCCAATTCCTTGCCACCACAAAAAGAGCAGTTATAAATATTTTTGTACATGTGGGTCCTTTTCCCTTTTTTATGATCCTTTTGGGAAAAAGACCCAAGAGTGGTATTGCTGGGTCCAAGGGTATGCACAGTTTTACAGCCCTTTGGGCATAATTCCAAATTGCTCTCCAGAATGGTTGGATCTGTTCACAGCTCCACCAACAATGCATTAGTGTTCCAATTTTTCCATAGCTTCTCCAACATTTATTATTTTCCCTTTTTGTCATATTAGCCAATCTAATAGGTGTCAGGTGATACCTCAAAGTTGTTTTAATTTGATTAAATAGTAATTTGGAGCATTTTTTCATATGGCAATAGATAACTTTGATTTCTTCATCAGAAAACTGCCTTTTCATATCCTTTGACCATTTCTCAATTGGGGAATAACTTGGATCCTTATAAATTTTATTTAGTTCCCTATATATTTTAGAAATGAGGCCTTTATCAGAAGTACTGGTCATAAAAATTGTTTCCCAGCTTTCTGTATCCCTTCTAATTTTGGATGCATTGCTTCTGTTTGTACAAAACTTTTTAATTTAATGTAATCAAAATCATCCATTTTGCATTTCATAATATTCTCTATCTCTTGTTTGGTCATAAACTGTTCTCCTAGGAATGGAATTTTTAAAAAATACTGAAGTGGGGAAAAATCTCACGTAAAAATAGCAAAAGGAAAACATGAATTCTATACTTACCAAAGCTTTCTATACAAATGAACAGAGATAATTTAAGGATTATAGGTCTCTCAAAAGATCATGTTCCTAATTCAGGAAACAGTACAAGATAACTACTTGGGACTTCTGAATACTGTCATCAATACTCCAATCCAAAGAATTCACAGATCACCTCCAGAACAATGAAAATCTATGCTTCAAATTCCAAAACAACTAGTGTTTAAATTTAACAGTTTGGATGGCAAAGAACTTCATTATAAAGGAAAGGAAATTAGAATAATGCAAGATTATTCTGCAATCACAAAAAAGCAAAGAAAATGAAGTCTATTCTGAAAAATAAAAAAGCTCAAGCTATAAATATAACTGACACTTTGTACAAGTCTTTAATCAATTTGAGAGAATTAAAGTGCTTTGATCATTGGATGGAAACAGATGACACCACAAAGGAAACATTGTATGATTTGTGTGATTGTGACTGAAAGAATCAGACACGCCTTTTGGCCTAAATACAAAAATAATCATCAATCCAATGGTGAGCTCAGTCAAGCAGCAGACCAATCTAGGGGTGGAAGAAGCTCCAAACGAGAGGATTTTGGCCTGGAATTCTAGAATTTCCAAAATGAGACTCTGCTTCCCTTTCTAGCCTTAATTCACACCCTTTCTTATCTCCTCCAGATCAGCCAAATTCATCATTTCCCCATCTTGACCCATCTTCTCCCAACTACATGCAATTTTGTAGGCTGTTCTCCATGTTCAGACTATGATTTCTTCAGTTTAGGGAGTTCCCTGTCAGGAACTTTCTTTGCCAATGTAGACAAGTGCCTCCTAGGAAACTTAGAAAGTTGTCTGGGGGTAGGTATTAAGGAGTTAAGTGGCTTGACCATGGTCCCATGGCTAGTATGTTTCAATAGCAGGACTGGAGCAAACCTTAATTCTCCTGACCTTAAGACCAATCCTCTATCCACCATGCCAAAGGTGTCAAACATTCACCTATAACACTTCTCAGTGTAGTGAACCAGATTAAAATGCAATTAGAAAATATTCAACAAAATACATAAAAATACAATGGAACATAGATAATGTTAATATGTCATTTTATAAGTCAATATGTAGCTGGCAGGGATCCTTCCATACAATTTAGTGGCCCCATTTCTATTTCAGTTTGACAGGACTGCACTATACCATTTCCTCTCTCCCACTAAATACCCTTTAAATAATACCCCAGGGCAAGAGTCCAAGAAATCAGCTGCTATTTGTTGCAGCTGTTTATGGTTAGAATGCCTCATGAGGATATCTCATGTGCACACAAGGCTCCACCCACATTCTCTTCTGCCTCCCATTATGCCTAGCATACTGACACCTTGAGGACAGAAGTCATATCTACTCATCAGCTTACTGTTGCACCTCCCAAATTTATATTCCTAAAGCATGAGTCTGAGTTTGTTGCTGCTGTGCTCAAGAAGCATCAGAGGCTCCCCAGTCTCTCTAGGATAAAATATAAATTCCTCTGTTTGGCATCAAAACCAATCTGGCTTGGCCCCGTCTTCCCAGACTTACGTCTCAACACTCCCTTTTAGATACTGTATGGTTGAGTCAAATAGACCTACTGCCTGTTCCCTATACACAACAAGGCATTTGCCCAAGTTGTCTTCCACATCTATAATGCTTTCCTTCCTCCCCATTACCTTCTTCAATCCCTAACTCCCTGCAAGACTCAGTTTAAGTACCCCCATCTACAAAAGACCTTTACTAATTTGCTCACCTGTTAGTCCTCTCTCCCACTAGGGTATATGTTGTATCCTAGTAGTGGAATGTAAGATCCTTGAAGACACCAACACCAAGTCTTGTACTCACGGCATTTAATAAATGATTGGCAGATTGAATCAAATTCATCCTTCCAGGGTATCCCAGAACTCATGGTAATAGCCACCAGGACTCAACACAATGCCTTTTACACAGTTGGCATTTGATAGATTCTTAACAGACAGTATTGATAAAGAACACAAGAAAGCTGCAGTCCAGTCCCAAGGACCCCTAATTTAAAGGTCACCAAAAGTATCTGCAATTTTCCAACAGCATTGAAGCATCAGAGTCTTTAGTTACAAGCAATAATTCATTAAAATAGTAAAGTACTAGATGTTGACCTAAGGTCATCTCCCCCCTCAGTCTGACCTCCTCCTCACTATAAGGCAAGGTGACACCCCCAACCCCTCAACTGAGGACATATTTCATGCCACTTTGCCCTGGATGTGAAAATTCCTAGTTATGGCTCTGCTTACTAGCTATATGACCTTAGGCAAGTCACTTACCCCTCTACCAAATGAGAGGTTAAGATTAGATGGCTGCTAAAGGGACCATCTAGCTTTAAATCTTAAGATCTTAACCTTTAAAAAGGCATTGCCTTCTGGATCTGAGGGAAAATATGATGGGTGTCAGGTTCTGTAAGATAACCAGCTAACATATGTTAAACTTCCCCAGGACCTGCTATAGGAACTTAAGTTAACTTGAATGTACTCAGACTAAAAGAAGGCAAAAACTTGAAGTGGCCTTAGAAGTCATTAGCTTCTATCTTTATTCTATTGTTATTAATATTATTATTATTAATAATAATAATATGTATTATTTATATAGCACCTTGAGGTTTGCAGAGTATGTTCGATTTATTATCTCAATTTATCCAACTCTGATAGGTTATTCCTATTTTGCCAATGAGAAAACTGAGATCAAGAGAGGTGAAGTGATTTAGCTAGGCCTACCATAGCTAGAAGGTATCTGGATAAGATTCAAACTCGGGCCATTCTGACTCCAAGTCCAGCCCGCTATCTACTAATAAATAAGTCCCTGTGCTAGATTCTCTTAGAGAGATAACTCAATTCTCAAATTGGACTCTGAGCAGAACTTGTCCAGGTTCAAATCTCACCTTAGCTCCTGCGCTTGATCAATCAATGAGCATTTATTAAGCACCTATTGTATGCTAGATCTTATGCTCTCAAATACATTGGCTAGTTTTAGTGCAATTTCAGCAACTTCTTGGTCTCCATCTTCATTATGGGGGGGGGCAGACAGATACCCAGAGCTCCAGCTTTAAGGAGAAATTTCTCTCATTTGTATCTCAAGGTCCTCATTACCCAAATGGCCAGGTTCTCCTGGTTTGTGAGTACTCCATTGGGGTCTCAGGGATTCAAGGTAGCAGGAACAGATGTAGACAAAGCTGCACTGGAAGCCAGGGTCCAGTTATGCACCATACACTCTTCTTGACTCTTCTTGACGCTCTTGGTCCTTTAAACAATCCCATGAACTCGACTTGTTTCCAGTGGCTCTGCTGAATCCAAGACTAACAGGGGTCCCACCATGGGCTTTGCATATGCTAAAATTAACTAGTTAAGATGTATCTTCCATCAGAGAGCCACCTCCCTCTCCATTTCCTTGTCTATGAAATGAGGAGATTGGACTAAAAGACCTTTCCTTTTCCTTTCAGATCTAAATCTACAATCCCTAGGTTCAGATTTTGACTGTCACTTGAGATGGGCTAGACTTCAGGTAAGCCACTTCACACTTTGGGGATTCACTTTCCTCCTCTGAGGGCTTTGGACCAGGTGATTGCTAAGGCTTCTCATAGCTCTAGATCTATTTTTCTACAATCTTCGTTTCTGGAATTCCCTGAGCTAGATTCAGAGTCTCAGAGAACTCAGAAAAATAAAAACTGCTTACGTCCATGGTAGGCTTATGACTGTGCACTTGTTCTATACTGTTAAATGAAGACTGCAGTGCCAACTATCTTTAGGTCGGGTGGAAGTCTCGGTTTATTTATAAACTTCAACTCTTATTCAGTGTCAAAATTGTGTGCAGCCTAATTAGTACAAGCAGAGTAGCACCGAATTCCCGCTGCTTGCTGCTGCTGCTGCGCCACAATTTTGAACATAGTTCAAAGTTGCAATTTGCTAACAGTAATAGGCTGGCAACGTGGCGTAGCAGCATAGAATGCTTGGCTTAGAATCAGAAAGTCCTGGGTTCAAATATTTCCTCTGACATCCACTATATAAGTTCGGCACTCAAAAGGGTTTAGCCTCAGAGCAAGCACAAGGCTGATCACCTAGCAAATTATTAATAAATGTTGGCTGAACTGAATCGAAGGCTCTCCACAAACTGGCGCCAACCTAACTATTGAATGTCATCTTCCACTATCCTCTACATAAACTCTCAGTTCCAGGCCAACCTGTCTGCTCTGTATATCCCCAAGCTTCCCAAATGCATTTATAGAATCACAACATTTCACTCCAAAGGGACCCCAGAAACCATCTGGACTAAGCCATACCTGACCAAGAGTCCCCTCTATGAAATACCAGGCAAGCAGTCATCTCTAGAAGACTTCTAGTGACCAGTAGTCTGCCATTTCTCCAAGAAGCCCATCTCACCTCTGGACAATTAGGAAAACATTTCTCCCTCTTTACATGGAGCCGAGATCTATTTCTCTGTAATTTCTACACTTTTCTGCTTGTTTCATCTTCTGGAGCCAGGCAGAATAAAGCTGATTTCTCTTTCCATGAGGCAGCTTTTCAAATACTTAAATATGGCCACACATTCCCAATTCCTTCAGCTGATACTTGCATGGCATGCTCTTGATTTCTCTCAATAAAGTCTGAGATCATGACTATTCTTTGACTATTTCACGCCATGGCTTGTGTCAACCCACATCTTAGTAAGACCCCCCAGATCCTTCTCAGATTCACTACTATCTAGCTACACCTCCCACATTTCCTATTTGTGAAGTGTTGTCTTTTTTAGACTCAAGCACAGTACTCAAAATTTATCCCTTTGACATTTCATTTTATTAGCTTCAGCTCAATGTTCTAGTCAGATGAGAGATCTTTTTAGATTACAACTCTGTCAGGCACCATGTTTGTTACCCATTCAGTTTTTCATCATCTAAAATTTGACAAGCATACCATCTTTGTCATTATCCAAATCACTGATGAATATATTAAACAGAACACGGATAAGCACAGATGCCTGGGGCACTCCTGGAGACCTCCTTCTGAGCTGCCATCGATCCATTAATAACTATTTAAGTCCAACCCAAACCAGTTTCGAATCCTCCTAAATGTAGTAACTTGACCCACATCTTTCTAGCTGGTGTATAAGAACAGCTTGAGAGACCACTGTCAAATACTTTACTTAAACCTAAAAAAAAAATTTACAACATTCCCCTGATAGAACTGTCTAATAAATCTGACCAAAAAAGAGAAATGAGGTGTGTGTTTTTCATGAGGCCATGTTGATTAATGGTGAACACTGCTTTCTTTTCTAGATGTTGCCCCTACTTTAATAATATATCCTAGAAGCGTGTGAATTAATTGAAGTTAAACTCACTGGCCTATAGTTTGTGGATGCTACTCTTTGTCCTTTTTCTGAAAAACTGGGACTTTTGTTATTCGCCAGTCTTGTGGCACCTCTCATCCTGCCTGTGCTCTTTCAACGGTCACAGACAGTAGCTCAGCAATAGTATTTATCCCTTCTTTCAATCTGTCAGGGCTTAGTAACCAGAACTTGCCAAGAACACAAGGGTGGTCTTTTATGATCTTACTTTTTAACTTTGCATTAACTATTTTTTGTTCTGACCTTTCCAGTTGGAACATCATTCTCCTTGGTAGAGAAAACCAAAGTGAAAGTTGTGT